>NC_044551.1:72065622-72258533 GCF_007565055.1 Rhinopithecus roxellana
CTTTCCGGTTCATGGAAGCTTTATCCAAAACATATATTAGTTCATAGAGACCTCCCAGAGACCCAGAGCTACTGTAGTGGGTTCCATAGGTTTCCAAAAAGGCAAAATATTCTCCCTTTTCATAGGTAGTTGGCAAAGCTTTTATATCATCCACGAAAGTTGTTGTGAGCACAACATCACGATTTCTCATCATAAATCTTCCCAGATGAATTTCTCCTTTCACATGCAGGAACATTTTTTCCTGTGTTGTAGAGTAGATGAAGAAGAGAAACATGTATTTTATCCATCACTGCAGATGAAAATGTATGAAATTTAGAACTTCCATAGACACTAAATGTTTTAGCAGTGACCATGAGATACCACTCTAATCCACCAGAATGGCTAAATGTAAAATACTATCAACATCAACTATTGATGAGAATGTGCAGTGACTAAAACTCTCCTACATTACTGGTAAAATTAGATAGCCACTTTGAAGAACTGTTTGGCAGTTTCCCATAGTGTTAAACACGCATTTGCTTATGATCAGCCAGCAATTCCACTCCTACATACTTACCTAATAAAAATTTTGTTCACAAAAGTATCTGTATAAGAATTTCATGGCAGCATTTGTCAGAATAGCTTAAAATTGAAAACATTTCAAATGTCCACCAAGAGAGGAATCAATAAACAACTGTGGCATATTAACACAATGGAATATTAATCATCAATAAAAAGGACAATAAAACTACTGATACAAGTAACAACACAAATAAATCTCAAAAATATTATACTAAGTAAAAGAAGTCAGACATAGAAGAGCATATCCTGTATGATTCCATTTATGTGAAGTTCTAGACTAGACAAAACTAAGCTGTGGTCAGATAAATCTGGGCAGTGGTCACCTCTTAGGTGGTATGAAATTGAAAACGGCATAAAGAATTTTTCTTGGGGTAAGAAGCCCGAGTCTCTCTTCATGATGGAATTTTCTTGGTGTGATGTTCTGTTTTTTTTTTTTTTTTTTTTTGAGACGGAGTCTCGCTCTGTCGCCCAGGCTGGAGTGCAGTGGCCGGATCTCAGCTCACTGCAAGCTCCGCCTCCCAGATTTACGCTATTCTCCTGCCTCAGTCTCCTGAATAGCTGGGACTACAGGCGCCTGCCACCTTGCCTTGCTAGTTTTTTGTACTTTTTAAAAGAGACGGGGTTTCACCGTGTTAGCCAGGATGGTCTCGATCTCCTGACCTCATGATCCAACCGTCTCGGCCTCCCAAAGTGCTGGGATTACAGGCGGTGTGATGTTCTTTAACTCAATGTATTTTAAGCATAGATCTTAAATAATTCCCATCTAAATATGCTTTTGTGTCTTCTGTGTTAAAACGTTAAAAAAATTCTCTTGCTAAATGAGGTGGCTACTCTAATGTACGTAATTATCAAAACTCATGAAACGATACACTTAAAATTTTTGCATTTTATTTTATGAAATTATACCTAAGTTGTTTTAAAAACAACAGTGGAAGGAAATGGAAGCATTATCTATAAAGCCCAATCTTACTATTATGCAGATGAGAAAACTAATTTAAAGATATCAAGTTATTTGGCCCAAAACACACAAATAATACTTGAAGGCATTGGTACTAAAAACCCAGGTCTCAGGTCTCCTTGTCCCTTCCAGTCCACCCTCTCAATTTTTAATGACAGAGACAGGACAGACAATATTTTGAGACACGGAACTCAAGTCAGCCTAAACAACTCAACAGTTAAATGTTTCCAGGGCCAGGGCTGATGGCTTACCTTTCCCGGAGAAAATTAGGGCAGTGAACTGTGTGATTCAATGCCATAGCTTGTCCTGATGAAAACTAAACTACAATTGACACCTACAATTTTGCAAATGGATCTTTTGAGGGTCTCCTAACAGCTGTGGTTAACATATGATGATTATGTGGGAGTTTAAAATATTTTATTTCTTTTTAAAGATATACCTTGTGATATATGAACATCATACCAAACTGTCTGTGTTCTTTTTTCTTTTTTTTTTTTTTTTTTTTTTTTTTTTTTTTTTTTTGAGGCGGAGTCTTGCTCTGTCTCCCAGGCTGGAGTGCAGTGGCCGGATCTCAGCTCACTGCAAGCTCCGCCTCCTGGGTTCCCGCCATTCTCCTGCCTCAGCCTCCCAAGTAGCTGGGACTACAGGCGCCCGCCACCTCGCCCGGCTAGATTTTTGTATTTTTAGTAGAGACGGGGTTTCACTGTGTTCGCCAGGATGGTCTCGATCTCCTGACCTTGTGATCCGCCCGTCTCGGCCTCCCAAAGTGCTGGGATTACAGGCTTGAGCCACCGCGCCCGGCCCTGTCTGTGTTCTTAAAGCACATTGTTGTCATCATGATTTAACTTTAGGTGACAGTGGGTGATCCAGTCCTTAATAAAAATCTTATAGTGACTTAGCCTGTATGTTATAGGTCAATGAGCTCTTCATCTCCTGACTTGCACAAGAATTCTCAAATGCTTTATTCAAAGCATATTTGGATTTCTTTTCAGTTTTGCTAAAACTGGGAAGTATATCTTGGGATTTGGCGTAAGAAAGACGTGATGTTCTTTGGGTCAATTTACTTCAAAGGTAGCTCTTAGCTCATTACCATCCAAATACACAGTTGTTTCTTCTATCTTAAATCAACAAAAAAATTTCCCTTGCCCTAGCTTGCCTGCCCAGCCACTACCCATTTCTTTGCCCTCACTAGAAGCAAAATTTATTCAGTTTTCTATACTGTGCATTTTCAATTCTCCCCTTCCCATCATTCATGCTCCTGACCTCACTACTCCAACAAAACGTCTCTTGTCAATGTCTCCAATGACTTTCATAATCCTAAAGCCTATGATCACTTCTTAGCCCTCATCTTCTTTGACATGTTAGCGCAATTGACACAGTTCATCACTCTTTTCTTCTTACTAGAGATTATTTTCTTGTCTTCAAGGCCAGTGCTTCTCAAACTATAAAATGTGAACAAATCACCTAGAGAATCTTGTTAAAATGCAATACTGATTCATTTAAAATGCAATTCTGGAGCACAGTTTAAGATTCTATCTTCCTAGCGATGTTGATGCTGCTGTTCCATAGACCACACTCTAAGTAGCAAAGTTATTGGGCACTTTTTGGTTTCTTTTACTTATTTTCTATTGAAGTTCCCCAAGTTTGGTATTTGATTGTATTCTATTTTCTATGTACACTAACTCTGTTAGTGACCCCATGACTAAGTCAACAAGTCAATGTATAGCTCAATTCCAGGTCTTCTTCCCAAACTCCAGCCTCATAACACCAACTCCTACTTGGCATTGCCAATTGGATGTATACTAAACACCTCAAACTTAACCTAACTAAAATTTAACTACTGGTCTCCCTCTCCAAACCTGCTCTATCTGAGCAAGTTTATTAGCAACTCCATTTTTCTAGTTGCTCAGGCCAAAAACCTTGGACTTATGTTTGACTCTATAACTGTCCTATCTGAACTGCTGAACTACCATCATGTCTCACCTGGATTCCTTCAATAACTTTTAGCAAGACTCCTTGCTTTGGCTCTTAGCACCTATGATCTCTTCTTGACAGAATACCTTGAGTAATCATTTAAAATGTAATAGGGAATGTCAATCTTCTATTAAAAACCCTCAAGTAGGCCAGGCATGGTGGCTCACATCTGTAATTCCAGCACTTTGGGAGGCCAAGGCAGGCAGATCCCTTGAGGTCGGGAGTTCGAGACCAGCCTGACCAACATGGAGAAACCCCGTTTCTACTAAAAATACAAAATTAGCCAGGCGTGGTGGTGCATGCCTATAATCCCAGTTACTCGGGAGGCTGAGGCAGAATTGCTTGAACCCAGGAGGCGGAGGTTGCGGTGAGCCAAGATCACACCATTGCACTCCAGCCTGGGCAGCAAGAGTGAAAATCCATCTCAAAATAAATAAATTAATTAAATTAAATTAAAAATAAAAATAAAAACCCTCAGGTGACCTCCCGTGTCACTCAGAAAAAAAGCCATGCTGAGTGGACTTGGAAGTTCTTCATGATCTGATTCAAGGTCACTTTTCTAATTTTTTATCCTTCTGATTCAGTTTGACTAACTTTTATCACACCAGGTTTTTCTTACATTAGAGACTTCTCTAACAGTCCCTTCCATCAGATAAATAATCTGAAATCTTACTCTTTGGCTATTTCCTCTCCTCCAAAGTTTTGGTCAGCTCTCATCTCCATGAAGCTGACCCTGAGCTTCCTTTTTAATCATGCCACATGCAGGCATCCCTGCTTTCCTTCATGTTACACTAATTTTCCTTGTATACCACAGCACTTAATACTTTGTAAATACCACATTACCTCCTTTTTTCTATTATATGTATTATTTTTGGCTGTCTCTTTCTGTGGACCTTTTAACTCCATGAGGACAAAAATTTTCATCAGCTTTGTTCACAAATGTATTCTAAGTACCTAGGCCAGAGAGCTCACCATTAAACATTTCTTGAATGATTTAAAGAGTTTTCCACCTGTACACTTGAGTGGGTATGCTTGTAAACAGAGAGGTAACGCATAGACCCCTACAAAACAGTTACATAGTTGGACATAATGTAAGTGCTAAAAGTGAATTATTATTGTTAATGTGGGAGAAGTTTGTCTAAATAGGTGACTGTGGTATCAGAAAAGGAAGAATGAACATTTTACTGGCAACATGTTGATTACAGAGAGTATATTTTACATTTATACCAAGAGTGGTAGAACAAACTTCAAAATCTGGCTCAAATATTAAAAAAAAACAACACATTTTCAAAGTCTCAAATTAAACGTATGATTACAAAGTAATCAGACCAATTTTATGTGCAATGTGTATAATTTCATAGCATCATTTCTTTTGAGACACATTTTGTAGTTAATAAACAGTGATCATTGTAGGTAAGGCATTGTAATGAATTACCAGAATTCTTCAGTATAATTCTTCATTAAAATTCTGATCATCATATAAATTGAATGGTATATTACCACAGTCTCAGTCAAAAAATGCTCTAAATTCTTAATACACATTTTCTGCTCACTACCACCAAACATATGATTCATTTACCACTGCCAAAGATTCTATCATACTTTTTTTCCAGTTAGTGTTCTTTCTGACGTGCTAGCTACATATTTGAGAATTTGATCCATGTTTCTTTTCCTTTTTATGATTTCCATTTGCTCTAAATACTTAAAGAATCTGGTTAGTTTGGAACCTTTCCATTATATTCCTATATTAACTGTTTGGTCTTACCTTCTTTGAAGAATATGACAAAAATAGTTGATAAGTTTCATTTTTGGAATATGAAAACCGAAAACTACCCTGGCCACGTAAAGAATCTGAGGAGGTTTTATCCTCAGAAGACTTTTCAGTTTTAACTTTATTTGCTTCAGTGGGTGTAAATTTTAGAGATATATCTGCATTAAAATTTGATGTCTTCTCTTGGACGATACTTTTAAATGCTTCAATTTGTTCTTCATAATGTTCGGTTCTTAAATTTTTCTCGCCTTTGGTCTAAAAGAGAATTAAAAAGTGTTGTTAAAAACAAGACACGAAACAAAAGGAAAAACAAGCAGAACAGAACCAAACAGAAATCAAGCAATTCTTTGAAAGTCAGTAGAACAAAGGACTTAAGAGCAAAAGTGCTGGAGTCAGATTCCTGCAGTTCAAATACAGACTCTGTGACTTTAAAGTGATTATGCAACAATCTCTATGTGCTTAGTATGATTCTTAGTCTATAAAACGGATATTCATCATATCTAGCACAAAAGGTCTTATAAAAATTTAGTGAGATAATGCATATAAAGGGCTTATAACATAGCAAACTTTTTTTTTTCAACTTATTTTAAGTTCTGGGGTACATGTACAGGATGTGCAGATTTGTTACATAGGTAAACATGTGCTATGGTGGTTTGCTGCACAGGTCAACCCATCACCTAGGTATAAAGTCCAGTATCTATTAGCTATTCCTCCTGATGCTCTCCCACTCCTACCCCCAGCAGTCCCCAGTGAGTGTTTTTCCCCCAACGTGTCCACGTGTTCTCATCATTCAGCTCCCACTTACAAGTGAGAACATGAGGTGTTTGGTTTTCTGTTCCTGTGTTAATTTGCTGATGATAATGGCTTCCAGCTCCATCCATGTCCCTGCTAAGGACGTGAGCTTGTTCCTTCTTATGGCTGCATAGTATTCCATGGTGTATATGTACCACATTTTCTTTATTCACTCTATCATTGATGGGCATTTGAGTTGATTCCAAGTCTTTGCTATTGTGGATAGTGCTGCAGTGAACATACGCATGCATATATCTTTATAATAGAATGATTTCTATCCTTTCAGATATATACTCAGTAATGGGATTGCTGGATCAAATGGTATTTCTGCTTCTAGATCTTTGAAGAGTTGGCACAGTGTCTTCCACAATAGTTGAACCAATTTACACTCCCACCAACAGTGTAAAAGCATTCCTTTTTCTCTGTAACCTTGCCAACATCTGGTGTTTTTGGCTTTTTAATAATTGTCATTCTGACTGGTTTGAGATGGTATCTCATTGCAGTTTTGATTTGCATTTCTCCAGTAATCAGCGATGTTAAGCTTTTTTTCATATGTTTGTTGGCCATATGAATGTCTTCTTTTGATAAGTGTCTGTTCATGTCCTTTGCCCACTTTTTAATGGGGTTATTTTTTTTTCCTGTAAATTTGTTTAAGTTCCTCATAGACTCTGGATATTAGATTTTTGTCAGATGAATAGATTGCAAAAATTTTCTCCTGTTATCTAGGTTGCCTGTTCACTCTGATGGTAGTTTCTTTTGCCATGCAGAAGCTCTTTAGTTTAATTGGATCCCATTTGTCAATTTTTGTTTTTGTTGCAATTGCTCTGGCATTTTCATCATGAAATCTTTGCCCATGCCTATGTCCTGAATGGTATTGCCTAGATTATTCTTCTAGGATTTCTATAGCTTTTGGTTTTAATTGGATCCCGTTTGTCAATTTTTGTTTTTGTTGCAATTGCTTTGGCATTTTCATCATGAAATCTTTGCCCACGCCTGTGTCCTGAATAGTATTGCCTAGATTTTCTTCTAGGATTTCTATACCTTTTGGTTTTACATTTAAGTCTTTAGTCCATCTTGAGTTAATTTTTGTATAATGCATAAGGAAGAGGTCCAGTTTCAATTTTCTGCATATGACTAGCCAGTTCTCCCAGCACTATTTATTAAATAGGGAATCCTTTTCCCATTGCTTGTTTTTGTAAGAGCTGTTGAAGATTAGATGGTTGTAGGTGTGCAGTCTTATTTCTGAGTTCTCTATTGTGTTCCATTGGTCTACGTGTTTGTTTTTGCACCAGTACCATGATATTTTGATAACTGTAGCCTTGTACTATAGTTCGAAGTCAGGCAGTGTGATGCTTCCAGCTTTGTTCTTTTTGTTTAGAATTGTCTTGGCTATACAGGCCCTTTTTTGTTTCCACATGAATTTTAAATTAGTTTTTTTTTTTTTTCTAATTCATGAAGAATGGCAGTAGTAGTTTAATGGGAATAGCATTGAATCTATAAATTACTTTGGGCAGTATAGCCATTTTCACAATATTGATTCTTCCTATCTGTGAGCATGAAATGTTTTTCCATTTGCTTAAGTCCTCTCTGATTTCCCTGAGCAGTAGTTTGTAGTTCTTGAAGAGGTCCTTCACGTGCTTTGTTAGCTGTATTCCTAGGTATTTTACAAGTTTTGGGTTTTTTTTTTTTTTTTTAGCAATTGTGAATGGGAATTAATTTATGATTTGGTTCTCTGCTTGCCTGTTGTTGGTATATAAGAATGCAAGCAATTTCTGCACATTAATTTTGCATCCTGAGACTTTGCTAAAGTAGCTTATCAACTTAAGAAGCTTTTGGGCTGAGACAACGGGGTTTTCTAAATATAGGATCATGTCATCTGCAAACAAAGATAATTTGACTTTCTCTCTTCATATTTGAATACTCTTTATTTCTTTCCCCTGCCTGATTGCACTGGCCAGAATTTCCAATACTATGTTGAATACGAGTCATCAGAGAAAGCATCCTTGTCTTGTGCTGGTTTTCAAGGAGAATGCTTTCATCTTTTGCCCATTCATTATGATATTGGCCGTGGGTTTTTCATATACAGCTCTTACTATTTTGAGGTATGTTCCTTCAGCACTAAACTTTCAATTAAACTTTTTTTTTTTGGCCAACTTGGCCATTGTCAGGTTATTGTCAATGAGAGGGTTGATATATAAGTGCTTCAGTTCTCTTTTCAGAGATCTTCTGAATTAGGTGTAACTCATCTGGGAAGGGGACACCTGTATCTTCAGACAGTGTCATGAATTGGATTTAGTAGTATGTATTGAGTGGTTGTTCTGCATGGGAAACCTAAAGCTACTACTGTCTCATGAAAAGACTGAAATGTATATAGTTATCTTTAAAACAAGACATACTGAAGAAACTTCCTAGCATAACAGGGAAAAGCAAACTAACCATTGCTACTTCCCTACTTAGATCCTTCCAATGTATTTCTAATGACTTTAATATAGTCTAAACTAGGTTTATTTCTAGTCAATCTTTCCATCACTGTGTGTCAGCCATCTAGCTGTTCCACAACCCATGCTGTTCTTACCCTAAGTCCCTTTTATGCTGCTTTGACTTTCTGGAATGTTCTCTTACTCTTTCCCCCCCCAATCCTCCCATAGCACACACATCACACACACTCCCTCTCACACATACACACAAATCATAGGCCTCAGGTTGATTAATTCCCACTCCTGTTTCAAGTTTTACACGAAATATCACTTCTTTAGGAAAGCCTCTCCTGATACAACAGACTAAGAAATATTTTTGCTGCAAGCTTTTATGGCTCCTCTTTTAAAAGAAAATACAATGAAAACCACTTCTTTTACAATTACTTATTAAATAAAACTCCAGTCTTTGACTCTAGCTACATCCCAGCACCCTATAGATACAGGATCCAGGCTTAACCAGTGCCAGGCCAGCTTCTGTGGCCTCAGGCCTGAGGCCAGTTTCATGGACAAAGGTTCCAGCCTCAACTCAGGCTTTAGACAGGCCCAGAATGAGGCTGATCCCTGTATCCCCAGACTCAGGATTTTACTTGCAGACTAAGCCTCCAGCTATGCCAGGTTGGCACCCATATATCTCAGCTTCAGGCCAGCTTCCATGACCTCAGGCACCAGGCCAGAATCTGGGACTCAGTATCAAAGGCTGGTCTCTGCAGACTCAGGCTCCAGTTTTACCCAGTGCCAGAATGGCCACTGCAAATCCAAAAATCAGGCCTGAGACCAGGGATCCAGCCTCTAGGCCCATCCCAGTGCAAAGCCAGCCCTATTGGCCCCAGGGTCCAGGCCAGCCTTCATGAATTCAGGCTCCAGGATGGTCCTTATAGCCTCAAGATCCAGTGGACCCACTGGATCCAGGGTCCAGGCCCACTTCTGTAGACTCCAGTGCTAGGCTGACCTCTATGGATACAGGCACCAGGCTCGTTCCAGCAGACCCAAGCTCCAGGCCGTCTCCAGTGAATCAAGGAGCCAATCACGTCTGCCCAAGGACTCCAGCATCAAGCCTGCTTGTGGACCATGCCAGATGACTTGCCCAGAATCTCTGGACAAACTGATTAATGAAGGGTTATCCCTGCTGAAGTCAGTCTTTAAGGAATGGAATAAGTGCTTACTTCTTCGAAGGCATAGACATGCATGGCCACAAAGATCACACATAATCAGGGAAACATGACACCACCAAAGGAACAAAATAAAGCACCTGTAATTGACCCTAAAGAAGTGGAAATTTACAAATTGCCTGAAAACGAATTCAAAATAATTATCTTAAAGAAGCTCATTGAGCTGCATAAGAATACAGACAGAAGACTAGATGAAATCAGGAAAAAATATATGAACAAAATTAGAAGTTCAATAGAGAGATAGCATAAAAAAGCACAAACAACCAAATTTAGGGAGTTAAAGAACATAACAGATGAGCTGAAAAATTTCATAGTGAGCTTCAGTAGCAGATTCTATCACACAGAAGAAAGAATCATGAGCTCAAAGACAGTTCATTTGAAATTGCCAATCAGAAAAACAAAAAATAGAAAAGAATAAAAAATAGTGAAGAAGTCCTGTGGGAACTATGGGCACTATCCAGTTCATATACTGGAACCTTTGTCCAGTATATGAACCAGTATATGTATTACAGTGCCCCAGAAGGAAGAGAGAAACACAAAAGTGTGGAGAGCTTATTTAAAGAAATAATGACAGCAAATTCCCCCAAAGTGAGAAAAAAATGAGCACCCAGGTCTATGAAGCCCAAAGAACCCCAAATACACTATATTTGAAGAGATCTTCTCTTAGACACATTACAGTAAAACTCAAAAGTCATGCAACAAAGAGAATTTTGAAAACAAGAGAAGAACAACTCATCACATATGAGGGAGCTCACATAAGATTACGAGCAGACATTTCAGCAAAAGCCTTGAATCCAGGAGACAGTGAGATTATATGTTCAAGAGTACTGAAAGAAAAATAAACTGCCAACCAAGAACAGTATACTTGGCAATTCTGACCTTCATAAATGATGAAGGAATAAAAAATTTCCCAGAGAAACTAAAGCTGTGAAAGTTCATTACCTCTAGACCTTCCTATAAGAAATGCTAAAAGGAGTTCTTCAAGTTGAAAGAAAAGAAGGAAAATTCATAACATAAAAAATTTATGAAATTATAAAATTCACTGGTAAAATTAAGTACATAGTCAAATTCAGAATACTCTAATACCATAATGATGATGTACAAATCAAGTATATCTGTAGTACGAACATTAAAAGACAACACTATTAGAAATAATAATAGCTATAATAGTTTAATACACAATATAAAAAGGTGTTAATTGTGACATCAGAAACAAAATGTGGGGAGGAAAAGTGTAGAAGTTTTAAAAATGTGATTGAATTTATGTTGCTAACAGTTTAAAATAGCCTATTATAACTATAGATATTTTATGTAAGCTGCATGGTAACTCATGAAAACCACAAAAAAACACCTATAATAAACACAGAAAACATAAAAAGCGAAGAATTAAAGCATATCAGTATAGAAAATTATCTAATCACAAAGGAAGATGGCAAGAGAGAAACAACCAGAAAGAACATACAAAACAACCAGAAAATAATGAACAAAATGGCAGTGGTAAGTCCTTACCTACCGATAATTATCTTAAATGTATTCAATCAAGAGATGTAGAGTAGCTAAATGGATTAAAAAGCAGGCCCCAACTGTTATATATGCTGCCTATGAGACTCACTTCACCTTTAAGTGCCAAAATACAGCAGGGATAGCTAAACATACCAGACAAAATTTTGACTTGTCAAAAACTGTAAGAAGAGACAAAGAAGATCATTATATAATCATGAAGGGGTCAATTTTGCAAGAGAATATTTAAATTTCTATGCACCCAACATCAGAGCACCTAAATGTATAAAGTAAATATTAATAGATCTGAAAGGAGAGACAAACTGCAATAAAATAATAGTAGGGAACTTCTCAATACTCCACGTTCAACAATAGACAGGTCATCTGGAGAGAAAATTATTAAGGAAACATTGGAACTGAACTACACTTTAGTCCAGATAGACCTAACAAATATACACAGAACATTCCATCCAAAGTAACATAATACATGTTTTTATCAAGCACACATGGAACATTCTTGTGTATAGATCATGTATTAGGCCATAAAACAAATCTTAAACATTTTAAGAATATTAAAATAATATTAATGATCTCTTTTGACCACAATGGTATGAAGCTAGAAATCAATAACAGGAGAAATTTTGGAAAATTCACAAATATGGAAAAATTAACATGTTCCTGAGCAATAAGTCAACAAAGAGATTAAAAGTTTAAAAATATCTTAAAATAAATAAAAATGAAAACACAACATCCCAAAACTTATGGGATGCAGCAGAAGCAGTTCTAAGAGAAACGTTTATAGTAATAAAAGCCTACATCAAAAAAGAATTTCTCAAACAATCTGTCATTATTTCTTAAGGAACTAGAAAAAGAAGGGCAAACTAAGCTTACTAAACTAAAGTTAATTGAAGTAAGAGAATAATAAAGATCAGAGCAGAAATAAATAAAATAGGTAGCAGAAAAACAACAGAAAAGACCAAGAAAACCAAGAGTTAGTTTTTAAAAAAAGAAACAAAATGAACAAACCTTTAGCTAGGCTAACTCAGGAAGAAAAGAGAAGACTCAAATAAAATCAGAAATGAAAGAGGAGACATTACTGTTGGCTCTTCATATCTGCAGATTTTGCATCCATGGATTCAACCATCATCGGATCAAAAATGTAGTTGATTCTACAATGGTTGCATCTGTACTGAACATGTACAAACTATTTCCCTTGTCATTATCCTCTAAACATTACAGTTATTTAAATAGCACTTATATTACTTAGGTATTCTAGGTAATCTAGAGATATTTAAATTATGCTGGAGGCTGAGTGTAGGATATATGCAAATATCACACCATTTTATATGAGCATCTAAGGATTTAGGTATTTGTGAGTGGTCCTGGAACAATTCCTCATAGATACCGAGGGAGAGCTGTACAACCGATACCACAGAAATGTAAATAAACATAAGATATTACTATGAAAAATTATGCACAAAGAAATTGAATAACCTAGAAAAGATGGATACATACAACCTATCAAGACTGAATTATGAAGAAATAGAAAATGCAGACCAATAATGATTAAAAAGATTGAATGAGTACTACAAAAAGTCTCCCATGAAAGAAAAGCCCAGAATCTGAAGGCATCACTGATGAATTCTACCAGATATTTCAAGAAGAACTAATCCTAGACTTTCTTTTTTTTTTTTTTTTTTGAGACGGAGTCTCACTCTGTCGCCCAGGCTGGAGTGCAGTGGCCGGATCTCAGCTCACTGCAAGCTCTGCCTCCCGGGTTCACGCCATTCTCCTGCCTCAGCCTCCCACGTAGCTGGGACTACAGGCGCCCGCCACCTCGCCCGGCTAATTTTTTGTATTTTTTTTTTTAGTAGAGACGGGGTTTCACCGTGTTCGCCAGGATGGTCTCGATCTCCTGACCTCGTGATCCACCCGTCTCGGCCTCCCAAAGTGCTGGGATTACAGGCTTGAGCCACCGCGCCCGGCCATCCTAGACTTTCTTAAAATATTCCAAAGAATTGAAGAAGAGGGAATATTTCCAAATTCATTTTATAAGACCAGCATTACCCTGATACCAAAGCCAGACAAAAACACTACAAGAAAAGAAAATTACAAACCAATATCCCTGATTAACATATATGTATATGTATCTTCAATAAAATATAAACAAACTGAATTCAGAAATATATTAAAATGATCATACACAATGATCAAGTGAGATTTATATCTAGGATGCAAGGATAGTTTAACATACGCAAATCAACAATTGTGATACACCACATTAATGGAATGAAGGATAAAAATTATATGATCATCTCAATAGATGTAGAAAAAGCATTCAATAAAATTCAACGTAATTTAAAGATTAGAAAAACTCTCAACAAATTAAGTTTGTTGGAGAGAAGGAATGCATCTCAACATAATAAAGGCCATATACAACAAGCCCACATTGACCATTATACTCAGTGGTTAAAACTGAAAATTTTTATCCGACGTCAGGAACAAGACAAGGATGCCCACTCTATTTCTGCTCAAAATAGTGCTAGAAGTCTTAGCTAGAGCAATTAGGCAAAAGAAAGAGATAAAAGGCATTTAAGTCAGAAAGGAAGAAGTAAAATTGTCTGCAGATGACATAATCTTTGATGTAGAAAACCCTAAAGACTCCACCCAAAAAACAAAGAAAGACAAAAAATATTAGAACTAACAAATTCAGTAAAGTTGCAGGATACAAAATCAACATGCAAAATCAGTTGCATTTCTACTCACTAGCTACAAACTATCTGAAAAAGAAACTTTTAAAAATACTATTTACTACAGAATTAAAAATAAAACACTTAGGAATAAATTTAACCAAGGAGATGAAAGAGCTGTATGATGAAATTCATAAAACATTGATGAAAGAAATGGAAAATATACAAATCAATGGAAAGCTATCCAATATTCATGGTTTGAAATAATTAATATTGTTAAAATAGTAATACTGCCCAATATGATCTACAGACTCAGTGCAATCCCTATCAAATTTTTATGTCATTTTCCACAGAAATAAAAAGAACAATCCTGAAATTTGTATGGAACCACAGAAAATCTCGAATGGCCAAAGCAATCACGAGAAAAAAGAACAATACTGGTGGCATCGTGGCTTTTTGATAGAGGGCTGTAATTTGTAGGCACCTGCACTTGTATGTGAAATGACTAGAAAGTAAATGGCATAAGGCAAATATCAACTCAGCAGTGTAGACGGCCACTTTCAAATATAATAGATTGTTGGTCAGGGTATCAATTAGGACGTTGTTGAACAACTCAAGAAAAAGTCGCCTTTCTCACTATGCCGGGATGGTAGTTGAGAGTACAGCCTGAAACTGTGAGGGTGGGGTCATCCCAGAGAGCATAGGAACAAAAGCTGAATTGGGAAATGCAAAAATCTATCCACGCCAAAAGAAGTCTAGGCTCAATGTCAAGCATTATGAAATGGACCAATACTTGTAACCATCATAGAGAGAAAAGCAAAAGTCTTAGAAGAAGAGACCAAGGGGCACGATTACAGAAAGCAGAAAAACACAAAGATGGAAGGCAGTTTCTTTATGAGTACTGAATAAACAGATGTTGGAGAAGCTAGATTCAGAGAGAGAAGGTCAAGTGGCTTGCATGTTCTAGGAGGCAGACATATTATAGGGGTCAGTTGAAGTCATCCTGTTTAAGAATTTGTTCATATAATGCTCCTTGAAAAGAAATAAACATTGCTTATGGCACTAAAAATGGAAGAGAGAGACACAATCAAGAAATATTTCAGAGTGCAAGTTGTGGAGGTTTGGAGGGCAGTTGTAAATAGAGAGTACGTAGAGAAAACTGTTGAAGATGTCATTAAAATTTTATTTGTACAAATGGATAATAAAACCATAAATCACATATTATTATCAAAGCCATCTCTCACTAATTGAGAGAAGAAACCTATGAAGAACAGATTCATTGTAACCTCTTGAGGCACCCCTCTGACAGAACCAGCTAGCCAAGCTACTCTCACATTCTTGACCCTTTAGCCATTAAGTTTTGGGGTAATTTGACAGTTAGTAAAGGATAACAAGTACAATTCATCTCTATTATCTATAGAATTTTTTTTCTATGCCTAAGTCTTAAACGTTTGTGTGCTCCAGGACTTCAGTCTCTATGTTCTTCTCTTCTCCCACATTGTACACTTCTTGGGAAATCTCAGGCACTCTTAAGAATGCAATGATCGCCAGGCGTGGTTGCTCATGCTTGTAATCCCAGCACTTTGGGAGACTGAGGCAGGCAGATCATGAGGTCAGGAGTTAGAGACCAGCCTGACCAACATGGTGAAACCCCGTCTCTATTAAAATACAAAAATTAGCTGGGCATGGTGGCACACGCCTCTAATCTCAGCTACTCAGGAAGCTGAGGCAGGAGGATCGTTTAAACCTGGGAGGCCGATGTTGCAGTGAGCCGAGATTGCGCCACTACACTCCAGCCTGGGCAACAGAGCGAGACTCCATCTCAAAAAAAAAAAAAAAAAAAAAAAAAAAAAAAAAGCAATGATCATGTATATGGTAATGGACACCTAGATCTCTTTTTACAATTTAGATCATTCTCTCCATTTTGATTCAAATAATCTCCTTGTTGTAGGATAACTCCATCTAATGTCATATAGACCCTCAAACTCAAAATTATCAGCATTTGAATCATTATCTTCTTAGAACCCACTCCTTCTTTGGTAGATTTCCTGCTCATCCAATTTCCCACATCTCTTTTGATGGCCTATAATTCAATGGTTGTGTGTATGTGTGTGTGGTTGTTTTTTCTATTTGTTTGTTTGTTTGTTTTTGGCTTTCCATTTTTATAGGGTCCATCTATAGAAAGTTTAGTTTGTGGTAGGCGCACTGTTCTAATCACTTTATGGTTATTAACACATTTAATATTTCTGAAACTCTATGAAGTGTATACTACTATCATGCCATTTCATGATGGAAATTGAGATCCAGGAAAGATAACTAAGTTGCCCAAATTCACATAGATGATAAGTGGAGGAATTTACCAAAATTTAAACCCAGAGAGTCTTAATTCAGAACCTTGTGACTGATCATATGCTATACTGTCTCCAATTTATTACTAATCTCTTAATTCTTAAATATGCTGGATTTTATCCTTCCTCTTCATCTCTACCATTACAGACCCAGATTAGCCTTTCGTCATCTGCTTCTTGGACCATAAAATAGCCTCCTTCTGTTCTCATTACCTCTAGTCTTGTTCCCTTAAAATTTATTTCTACAAAACACGAAGTTCTAAAATGAAACTCTCAGCATCTTGCTCTCCGGAGTGGCTCCCTCATTATGCTCAGGATTATGCTCAGCGTATTTATTACGGTACATGAGTGCTTTCATGAGTTGACCCCTGCCTGTGACTTCAACCTTGAATGCATGAGTTTATTTGTAGAACAGAGTCCCTTTCAAGATAGCAGTTTGTGTAGGGAAAGACTACATATTTTCCACCTGAGAAACATCAACATAGGACAAATGACCAGGTATGTAGTAAGCTTCATCTGCTGCTAGATTTTCTAAATGGGCTTAAGTTGCCAGTAGAAAGAATAGTTGGAATGTTTATTAAGCCTCTGCTTGCAATTTTGCTGTCAACTTTAATGGCAATTCCAATTAAATATTTGTTCTTTGCCTTCATTAGAAATATTAACTTAGAGTGTTAATATGCTGGCATGAATTTTTTATTCATTCAATAGGCATTTATTTAGCATAGTATACAGTATTAGTTTTTCAGGATTCTGTGGTCAATAAAAGACTGAGATAGTAACCAAAAAATACTTATTCTACAGCAAAATAGAGAAAAAAATCAAAGCATATTGCATTTATTTGTAGGAGAAGCATTTTAGAAGATGAAGAGTTCAGAGGAGAAAGCTGAGGGTGGGGTGGCAATCAAAAATCAGATCAGGATTGACTTTGTACTCCTTGCCAAGGAGACTGACTACTGCACTGAAGGCTATAGATAGACACTCACCAAATTTAAGCTGCAAGGAGAATGATCAGATCTATTATTTTTATACTGAAATGTGGGGAATGATTGAAGTTGAGAAAAACTAGAGGCTATAAACTAAGTAGACAATTTTGAGTCATTCCTACATGAGAAGTGATGGCAGCTTAAGGCAGTGGCAGTGGGAATGGGAAATAAGAAACAGATTTAAAGGAGATTATAATAATAGAAATTGAAGACTGATCGGATATTGTGGGTTTTGAGGGAAATGAGTTTGTAAAGAATGTCCTAAGGAGGGATTTCAGGTTTTGAGTTTGATGACTAGGGTGATATTATTTCCACTTACCAAGACAGAGAATTCAAGAGCAAGAAGCAGAAAATTGGGAGTAAGATTGGTTATCGGTTCTAGGTATGTTGACTCTGTGACAACGGGAGACAACTGGATATACAAGCATCTAGTTCAAAGAGAGATGTGGGCTGGTAACATAGAATTTGTATGCAATCAGAATAGACTGAAAATCGAAGCCATAGGAGAAAAGAAAAAGGAAATCACTCAAGAAGAATATATAGAGAGAAATTAGTGAAACAAACTAGGAACTCTGGAAAGAGTTCAATACTATTTAAGGATTCTCCAAAAGGGAGCTCAAAATAAGCTTGAGATAGACTTGAAGAGGGTTGAAAAATGAATAGACACAAGATAACAAGGAGTGGGGAATAAATGCAATGCACATATGTTGAGATAGCAACTGTAGACAACACGGGTATATAGTGATGGGAGAGGTTTCTTCATTTGTTTCTTTTTAGATGAGACCTTTGAAAAATATTTATATATGAAGCCCAGAGTGGAAGGAAAAAGAAGGAAAGGTTGAGTGGAGGCTTAGTAGAATGTCTAGCAAGGTACTTGGAGTGGGATCCAGCCTAGGGAGGAGAAAGAATAACTTCCTATTGAGAGAATAGAAGGATGTAAAGATGGATTGAGTAGCAAATTAAGTACATAGAATAACTTTGAAGAAACAACTGGGAAAGCTGCTGCCTAAGTCTTGGGTATTCTCTGTTAAGTTGGAGCTAACGTCATCTGCTGCACCCAAGATCAAGACGGTGAGTAACAGTAAGAGGCTTGACGGTGTTGCTGAAAGATTGAGCCTGCTCCTGTGAAGAACAAGAACAAGGAAAGCCTCAGAAGGTATCATGGACCTACTGAACAGTGTGGAGGATCCAATTGAAATTATAATGCTAGCTGTTTTTGTGTGAGCATAATTTTCTCTTTAGTGTTCAGCAGTATAAGTTTACAAGTAGGGCAGAAAATAATAAAGTTCATCCCAA
Source organism: Rhinopithecus roxellana (assembly GCF_007565055.1). Taxonomy (NCBI): domain Eukaryota; kingdom Metazoa; phylum Chordata; class Mammalia; order Primates; family Cercopithecidae; genus Rhinopithecus; species Rhinopithecus roxellana. The sequence goes on from NC_044551.1 coordinate 72,084,142, forward strand.
ATCAGAGTTTTTCTGGATTGTAGGAGGAATGGAAAGCAAGGACACTGCTAATATTGGCAAATGTAGTCAAAATGGATCTAGCTTGGATGAACAAAATAATTTAGAGTAGGAGGAACAAGATACACCAGGAGAAAAATAGATTCCAAAAAGCCTGAAGGTCTAGATGAGGCCAAGTAGAGGTTTGTGGGCATAAATGAGGGTGACAGCTGAAAGGTTAGACAATTGTGATAAGATGAGAGGGTTAAAAGCTGGATTTTCAGATTTCAGAGACAGCAAAGTTCTGGTAAAGACAAAGTCAAGGGTTAGGTGGCTAGAAATGAGAGTGGCTATAGTAAAATGGTATAGGAAGTTATGAGGCAACAAAAAATACTTGGCAGCCCACATGATATTGAAGTCACCCAGGATTTTGGCAGGATTGGGGTGAAAAGTATACTTATAAACTGGGTGCATTTTGCAAATTTTTGTTCACCTACCAATTCTTACATTTTCATGGCGACTCAGATTTAAGAAGAATTATAATGAACACTTGAAACATGATTTAGGCTTACAAATTATTATTCAACAACAAAAGTGAAGAAAGAACCAAAGAAAAGTAAGTAGAAAAGGACCTAAGTTATAAATGCAATCACCACTCCCCTCTCCCCTTTTTACTGACTACAGTTGTTCTTAGTCATTACCGTTAATTTATAAAGTGGTCAGTAAATCTTGACCTATTATGTGACCACTAATTATGTACCTAGCTTTGGCTAAGTCTTTTACTAATTATACTCTAAAACGAATAATAGCCAATGTTTATTGAGGGCTTGCTATGTGCCAGTGACTTCCTGAGTGTTTCACATATTTAGACCCATTTATCTCCATGAGGTAGGCGTTATTATTTCTATTTTATAGATAAAGAAACTGAGGCACAATGATGATAAGTAATTTGCCTGAGATTTTACAGCACTAAGGGGCAGAGGTGGAATTTCAACCTGAGCAGAGTAGCTCTAAAACCACAGCCCATTTGAGACAAAAGACCCTAAATGAGAGAGTATGAATGGATGATAATAAGATGTAATTATTTAGGTGTATTCCCATGTTATGATGGACCAGTATCATTCTGTCAAAAATGAAAGCCAATAAATTATTGCCAATAAGTAACTAAGGCAAGAGTTAAAAAATCATCTAACAAAAACTGGTGAGTATTATATTGAGTTGGTATTGGTAATAAGCTATAAAGAAGTATAATATGTATAATTTGCCTTCAGGTATTACTGATACACATGAGAAAGTAAATGACATATTTCATTAAGTAGTAGGAACTAAAGAAAAAAATTCCCTCTAAGGAGTTAAAGTAGATATTTCCCCTCATAAAAGTTTGTGTTCTTTTATGTATAATAATAACAAATTTGGCTACTTATTTTCTGAGACCATAACAGATTTGAATAAGGCGATTATCAGCAGTGGGAGCAGCAAGGGAGTGATTTGGAGGCCTTAGCCACCCCCTATTCAACTCCCACTGCCCTGGTTGGCACCACATAAATATTCAAATTCACAACTACTATCTTCTTTCTAATAAGCTTGACATCAAACTTTTTTGGAGGTATTAATCTTACCTGAACTAGTAAAAGGTATCTATAATCTTTATTTTTCCCACCATATGTGAACATAGATTAGTTTTGCTACAGAAATATTGATGTGTTAGACTATGCGATGCTGCTCAAACTCCACTTTGATGTATATCATATACAGGTAAGCCCCACATCACCTTTCTAAAATCCCAAACATTCTGAAATGCTGAAACACATCTGTTTCCAGGGTTATGGATAAGGGAAAGCAGTGTTTCCTAGCAGTGTTTCCTCACCAAATGTGGCTTCAAGATCAGTCCTGGGCAGCCCCTAGCCTTCACCATCCGATGTCATACTAGTTATTACCCCACTAGAGAAGCTAAGAGTTGATCACAGTGGTGAAAACAGGAAAACTGTAAAATGCAGACTAAACTCCAAACAAACTAAATCAGCACAACAATAACCCTTCTCCCATCAGCAATGACCAAGGTGACCATGTTTGGTATTTTCTATTTAAGAAAATAGAACGTTATCTAATACTTTTTAAAAACAATTGTCATCTTTCCATTCCAAAAATCTGTGCTTAACGAAGTTTAACCTGGTATTATGGGGAAAAACCAACAGTCCAAAAGATTTCCTCAAATTTGTTGGCAACTGACTTATATTCTGACTTATAGGTATAAGAAACATGACCACATGTGAAAAAAACATGCCAGTCAAATGGTCAAGATACGATAGTCTTAGCATTCATGAGAAAACATGCTTCTGGCTGCAATATGTAGGGACTGATTTATTATATTTTCAGAAAGTAAAGGAATATTAACCATGCTTCTTTAAAAGCATACACATTTTTCAGACTTATAACAATAAGAATCTTGTAATAACTGAATAAAGCAGACCTTAAGGGTCTTCTTTACCAATGGGACCATTTTAAGAAACAGACTCTTGTAGCTCCTGGGTCAGAGCAAGCTTATTTTTATTATTTATTATATCTTGTTTGGAACAAAGAAGGAATCTCTAAAGGTGATAAATATTAATCCTTTTAATGGTGGAGGGCTACAGTCTGTCATTGTTCCAGAGAATTAGGTGACTTTAGGAAAGATAGTTAAGTTTGGAATAGTGTTGTATAGAGTGAAAATCATTTTTATAAATCATTTTCAAGAGGTAGAGGTGTTTAAGGTGAGTGAAAATAGCCACTCACATTAGTCAAGCAGGCTCTTCATAGGAGGATTCTGAAGGAAAACCAACGCAAAGGTGAGTTTTCATCAGGAGGCTAGCAAACAATAACAGCAAAACTCAAGTAGCATGGAAGCAATGTTATCACTATTTAAATCAGCACTGATTTGATTTTTAGTTATCTTAGATCCTTAGATAATTCTTTCTATGGAGTCTAGGTATTTGCCACATCTTTATCACTAGGTGCATGTTACTGAGGATTGAAACGACACAATTGTATGTTTCTAGAGAGATCCAAACTACATCGCCTGTTCTTTGAGTCTTGTGTTCATGTGAAATTATCATTCTACTGAGTTTTTCACATTGTTTGGTACTAAACTTACTGAAGCAATTTTTCAGCCAAAAGTTGAACAATGTGTTTTCCTCCAAGAAGACTTACTTCATAGATCAAAGAAGCCACGTTCCAGGGTCTTCGGTAGTATGTCAAAGTGTTTCCATCCCGATCCCGGTTACAGAGTCCATTGTAGAACTCATTGTCAAAAGGTGTGCTTAGGGGATCCATCCCTAAAATGTTGATCCTGAGAATGAACAGAGTAGTATCAGAAGTGGAAATAGCACAACATAATGCAAGGCAGCCCTCTGTAGCTGGAAAAAGTGAGACAGCTTCAGTTCACGTCACCGTCACCCAATATGTGTGTGCTATAATCAGAAACAGAAGCAAGAGCCTGTTCACCTTGGCTTAGTGTCCCTGGCAGAAAGCATACCTTAGGAGGGCCTTATGAACTCTTTTAGGCAACTAAGGCACTGTTTAGAGTGCAATGAAAGAAATGCAATAAGTAAGGCACGTGGGACCATCTGGTTCCTGGAGTTTTAACTTCACTGCTGTAACTCTTACCTAACCTCCCTTAGTGAACCAATAACTGATGCTGTAATACCAACTATTTAAATTATTTGAGAACAGAGCATCTCAGGGGGCCAATATAACATATGCATGTAATTTTTCATCTATGGATCAACACTGGGGCTTTCTTTCTCTCTCCCTATTTTCTTTAAACTTAAGCCTTTTCCTCCAGCTGTCTCATTGCTTGTCAAGAACTTCATTCCCTCCAGGCTTGTATTATTTCCATTACACTTTCCAAGACGAACACAAAAATTTCAGCATCCTGGAAAGGCATTCTCAAAAGTTATATTTTTTTCCCACAGCAAAATATTTTCATTTGGCAAGCTTTCATTCATAAATATAAATCTTATTTAGTTTTTTAAAAAGTTAAATTTTACTTCTAGGCTTAGAAACAATATACGAACAAGAAGCAGTTATTTCCTTGTGAAATACACTTCTGTTAATTGGAGAACAGTCATTGCTGTCTAGGCTGTATCTGGAATAAATGGCCCCAAGCCAGGGAGGCCAATAGGTTTGCAGATCAAATCTGTAACTTACCTTGGCACAAAAACACAAACTCTTCCATTGCCCTAGGCCACATTCCTAACTCCAATGAACTGGATTACAAATCTGGATGTTGGTTTTAAGACCAATTTGTCAAAGAGTGGGTAGTTTACCATAAACCCGTGGCTTATGCAAGAGAAATAATTGAAAGAGTTTCCTGCTGCTAGTGGGTTAGTTAAAAACATCTTTATACAAATAGCACATTTTACATAAACTTTGAATCTACAAAGTTCTAGTGAATCTGAAGTGGTTCAACTTTAATGGAAAGCAAGTTAACAAACTGATGTATAAATATCTTCCTCAAGGCTGACATATAGATAAAATCGACCACCTCTCACTGCTTGTCCCACCAAAATACCTTTCATGAAAAATGCTATGGCCCTAAAGTTCTAATATAGGGACAAAAATTAGACCTATTAATTTGAATATGAGAAAAAAGAAAATAAATTATATATTTGATTTACTTTTTTAAACACCTTATTCCTCATGATAGATTAAAATTTTGGTCCCAATTCTTTACCCAGCTCTGCATCTACACCCTTGCCATGACCTTATCACAGGCAAAGTGTACCTCCCTCCCTAGTGGCTTTGTGCTTGGCCATGTGACTTACTTTAGCCAATGGCATGTAGTTGAGAGTGACAGTGGGCCAGTTCAAAGCATAGGCATGAAGAGGTCTCATTCATTGCCTTTGCTTTCGTGTATTTGTGCCATTGCCTTGAAAAGGGCTTCTAATGGGTAGCCGCTGCCCCTTCAACCTGGCTATCACTGACCCCAGTGAAAAGCAGAACCACCCCAGCTGTTGCAGCTTGAGGCGAATCTCCCAGTGAAGCCCAGTCTTGTGAGAAATAAACAGTTATTTTTGTATCACTAAGGTTTTGACGCAACCTCTCCACCACAAAGACGTAAAATAGTGGAAGCAAGTGACCTGGGTTGTTTCTTAAACAAGACCTCAGCTACATTTTCTTTATATGATAGTGAACTACATATCCCATGTAGCTGCATTAACAGAGACATTGGACCTCTTTGTTTTCAATGAACAATGAAATCAACCTTTGTTTTTATTGATGATTAGCTCTTAGGTGACTACTATATCTATGTATGGTACAGCATTTGCAATTGGCAGGGAGGAATATTGAGATAGTTTATATATACTTTCTGATTCCATGTGAATTGTGTTCAAATTAAGGAGTAGAACATAAAATCAACAATTTCAAAAACTAGACCAAGGAAGAATACACAGTCAGTCCTCTGTATCTGTGGGCTCTGTGTCTGTGGATTCAACCAATCATGGATTGAAAATATTTGGAAAAAAATTACATCTATGATAAGATTGTACAAACTTTTCTGCCTTATAGTATAGCACCATTTATATCACATTTACATTGTATCAAGTGTTATAAGTAACCCAGAGATTATTTAAAGAGTACAGGAGGACATACATAGGTATATGTGAATACTATGTCATTTTATACCAGGGACTTGAACATCCTAAAAGTTTTGTACATGTGGGAGGTCCTGGAACCAATCCCTGATGGGTAGAAAGGGAGGATTGTACTTGTGCCAAATGAGTGGTACATGTGAGTGCTTTACACATTGAGTCTTCTGGAGGAAGAACTCACCATGGGAACGTCATTAAAAGAGTTTTAGAAGAAGAAAGATTTGATTTGGGTTTTGAGGGGTGGGTAAATTAGGATGGGGCTGGTGCAGGAGAAATGTGTGGGTAAGAGCTCAGAGATGGAAATGGCATGTGATGAGGGTAATGGCCTTCAGATATTCTGTTTGTCTCCCCTATAAAGAAGTTTTGATAAATTATGCTTTCCTGTACATTTTTAGTGCAATATCTAATATTTTTCATCTTAAGATTAAGTAGATGCAAAGAATATAATTCCTAATAATGTTGCTGTTACTTGTATTTTAACATATAATTATTTTACCACTTGAAAAATAAAATCAATAAATATAAATGCAGTAGTGATGCTGGGTCATACAGCACTGATATTTTTCTAACAGTTGGAAATTTTTTAGTTATTTTTATTCCTTTTTATTTATGCTTTTTAAGTAGGCTTTACTTTTTAGAGCAGCTTTAGGTTCACAGCAAAAGTGAACAGAAGGCACACAGACTTCCTATATACTCTATGCCCCTTTTTATTCTTGAATTCATATTTCTATTCTATTTCCCCCACAGAATTTTAACCTAATGTAATATAGTTTATCTTTGAAAGTTTTCATTAATTACCTTGTCATACTTTTCTGTACCAAAAAGATATTAATTGAAATTTTAAAATATTAAATACTCTTTGACTATAGGGTCTAAGATTTAAAAATTCTTTATTAATAGTAGCATACATAAGTATCTTAAATTTTTTAAAATCATTACTAAACATAAGTAAAATTTTATTGGAAATCTATCTTAATGAAATGAATGAGTCTTCTTTTTAAATTAATATGTTAGTTCCTGTATCCATGAATGAATATTACTTCATTCATTCATGGTGCTAGGAAGAGATGGCATTCAGTATCAGTTTGATTCCTACTTTTCACTTTTATAGTTGTAAGTGCTGAGAAACTTTACCCACATAAATAAGTAGATAAGAATTTTAAAAAAGTTATTATAACAATGTCACACAAATTTTAATCCCTTTTTCTGAGTTATATACCAAAAAGAGATCCCATAGTTAGTGATCTTTCATCAAAAAAATTTTTTTTTGCTTCATTATCTAAAAATTGATTAGGTAATCTTTCAATGTTGATAAAAAGAATTTGAGATCACAAAACTTCAAGGTGTCAGAGTCCAGTTGAGTACTAACATTTGGAGTTGTTTCTTGTTTTCTTTTTTTCCTCTCTGTAGTAAATGTGAGATGGGTGAGGAGTATACTCGGCTCTTAGAAAGTAAGAAGTAAGTGATTGTTTAAAAAAGAAGAAAGGAGAGCGGGCTTGACAACTTGGATGCAGCTGAATTGTCACGCTTATTAATTTTGTGAAAAACATGTACATATGGAAGTTGAGGATTTACTATTAGCTTAGCTAAATGATTAATAGTTGAGGAAACTATTACCTTAAGACTTACTTGTCTCCCCTTGGCAAGTTTTTGTGTACCCCGTGGTATGTATATCCTAGTTTGAAGGTTATTGTTTTATAGATCATCAAATTGGCCAGTTGGCTGGACCCATCTGGAAAGTTACAATAAAGTTGATCCACAGTCTAAAGCACAACTAAGGAAGAAATGTTTCAAAAGCTTTGGACTTGGTTCCACTACTACAGGGACAGCCAGTCTAGTCTAGAATAAGCCAATTTTTTTTGCCAAGAAACATGAACACTTCTCATGGATGGAAAGTCATCATCTGGAAAATTAAAAAAAAATATGTTCTTTGGCAGTGCTTAGAGATGCCTGTTTTCACACCTGCATCTAGAACCACAGGCAGTTCCAATTTACCAGGTGAACTGAAGAGAAAGCTCCCTTCACAGAAGTGGTGTTATGCTTAGATCACAAAAAATAATTCCTTGCATATTGTACATCACTTATAGCTGGCTGGATTTATGCCTTTTCAATGAATGCAAGATGGGCTGGGGGATTTCCTTAAACACTTCTGGAGAATCTCAGATGCCTTCAAATAAGAGGCTGAAACATTTGTGATACAACTCAGTTCTCCTGGCATAAGAACATAGGTGTGAGAGGCCTTCAAATGAAAACAGTATAAATTAATTACCATGAGTGTTTGTGACTTTCACATGTAGAAGAATCTAACCGTATGTGACTATTGATAGGACTTGTTGAGGTTGTCCAGATTGAATTGGGTAGATGTAGTTTATAAGCATGTTGCTATAATTAGGGAGTTTACTCCTATTACCTCTATTTTGCAAAGAATCCGCAGCTCCATATAAGAGTACGGGAGGTTTATAGTAAGTAAACATGCAACATTAATGGTATGAAAGAATATTACAAATATAACAATAAATGTTGTTTTGAAACCTCTTCCTAAATATTAATTACTGATTTATACCACTCTCCTATATTCCTTAATTCAAATATTGTGTGATAAGTAGCTACTTAAGGAGTTTCATTTTTTAAGGTTAGTTTTGCTTTGAAGTTAAGGTGTTGAAGTTAAGACTTACGGATTTTGTAGCGATGTGAGGGAACTGCTGTGGGTGTTGGTTGGTGTTTTAAGGAGGAGAGGGTAAGGTGGTATGGTAGAAAAATATAGTTTTATGAGACTCAGAGAAACTTGTTTCAGCTCTACTAGAAACTAATCATTCAAATGGCCTTATTTATTTCACTCATTTCTTATCTGTAAAATGAATATAATACCTCCTCTAACAATCTCCCAGGATTATTAGGAAAATCTATGGAGATACAGTGTGGAAAAATATTTTGAAAAGTTTAAAGTATTATGCAAATGAAAGTTGTCATAGAAAAATAGGTTTTATGAAGACTAAATTTAACATAGGTTGTTACTCATGGTAATGGGGAATTTAATAAAAAATGTTGATGGACTGATTCTATCAGGACCTACTTCATTTTCCATTTCTACCAGCCTTGCTCTTACCTTTCCCCATAGCTGGGGCCCCACCTTCTTACACAGCCTTGAAGACTCTGCTGTGGGATGGTCCCCAACACCAACCCTGACTGTGTTAAAGCGTGAGATATTTAAGAATTCCTAGCTAGCCCTGCCTCATTATGAAACTCCCTGGCAAATGCTATGCAACAAATTTTTATTTTCCCTGAACAAAGGAAACCAATAGATTATGAATGATTGTTTTTCAGCTAAATGGGCTAATATTTCTATATTCTTTTCCTATAAGACAAACTATAAATTTGCATTGAATGAGAATAAATAACATATGTTAAGCTGTTTCATTGAGATTAAAGAGAAAATTGTTTCTTGAGTCCCAATTAAAGCAAAATAAAGTAGTAATGGGCTTTCACCATGGACTCACAATCTTTCCCTGAGGAGATAAATAAAAAGAGTCAGGACTCATTTGAGCACACCACCATCTAGTTATAAGGTTTGGGAAAACTCCTGTACCATTTACTGCCTAAAATTTACTAAGAGGGCTTGCTGAGCTTAGGGGCCTAAAACCATCCATTCGATTCAAGATTCCCACCTTTTAGGCTAAGGGCCAAAGGCATTGTAAGTAATTTTGAATGCTGCTTGAACAAGACTGTATAAAGTGTATGAAGGGCACATGAAATGCTTTATTTGGTACCTGACTCTTGGTATCCTGGGATATTTTTCTTACCTAGACTTAAGAAGTAGAAGCTTCATTTGGCTAAGAAAGAGGAGACATCTCCTTCATTAGCTAACCTTGATAGAGGTCTTATCATAGGAACTGCCTAGTACCTTAGTGTAGGGTTTCTCAACCTTGGCACTGATGCTTAGGGTCAGGCTGTCCTGTGCTTAGCATCATCTCTGGCCTCTACCCACTACGTACCAATAGCACTCCCCTTTCTCGCACCCTCCAAGATGTCACAGCTACAGTGATCTCCAGATATTGTCAGATGTCTGCTGGGGAAAAAATTACCACTGATTGAGAACCACTGCATTACCCTTCTACCAGTCTCGCTCTGACCATCACCCCTATCTTTTTTCATCTTCCCATCTCCATACCCAGGACTGGAGTCCTGTCCCTGAAAAGAAATTCAGTCTTACCTGATGCCAATTGACAATATTTTAGAAAGCACTTAATAGATATTCATTAATTAATAATTAGACTATTTATCCACCTACCAAGTATTTACTGAGCACCTACTATGACTCAGGCACTGGAATTATGAGAAGACACATTACATTATAGGTGAGGAAATAAAGTCATATACCATCTCTTTCAATATACTACTGGGTGGAATAATGACCATGTCTTTGTTGGGGACAATTTTCCAACAAATCCACTTTTACCCAAAACAGCAACAAATCCACCTTTACCAAAAACAGCTCAGAATGACTAAGAGAGGCTATGTAGTAGATATTCCTAGGATGCCCTCTGACTATATATGGAACAGAACAGAACAGAACTGAATTTCTCTATTCTGTATAGTCCTGAGTTCTAAACTCTAAGACATCCCATCTGAGATCACAGCCACCTGTCTGAAGGCCCTAGGTTTTGTATGGAAAATGAGTGAAATGTCAGCTCTCTGTAATGAGAACCAGAACCTCAACATAATCATCCTCTGACATCAAAACTGCTTCCTCTGATCACATTCCTCCTGGGTCAGCTCCAGAATGCTGGAAACTCCTAAGATCCAGGAGAAGTTCCAATGGAAGACAGCCTTCCTAGCAATGCAAATATTTGAATTGAATTGCTAGATCTCCTATTGGAAATTCATTCCAAATGTTAACATGTCATGTCAATGTTGCTGTGGTCTCCCAGAGGTTCCTAAATGAGAGATTTCATCTCTTGCTCGACTGAGAGACAATCATCTAAAATCTTGATCGTCTAGTCCAGTCTACAGAGGCCCCTACTGAGGCCAGGCAATTTGTCCAAATCATCCTGAGATACTTATTTAGCACTTCCTTTAAGCTCAAAAGTAGTTCAAAAATAATACAGATCCATCAGCTGTATCACCTGCGTCCCTCACACAAATGCTTCTACCAGTCTATCAGTTGAGAGAGATGGAGATCATTTTCACTCATCTTCATCTGAAAAAGTACAAATAAAATACAGACCCGTAGCCTGCTGTTCGTGCCAGCTCAGACTCTTCTACCACTCTGTCTCTGCAGGGGGGACGGGGATCACTTTCACAATCATCCTCATCTGAAAAGTCTCCACAGTCATTGTCACCATTACACAGAAGTCGCCTCTTTATGCATCTGCCTGCAATCAAAATCAGGAAAGACTCAATGTGTCAAATGCCAAATTTTTTCTTTCTTTCTGAAGTTATCATATGCACTTTAACCCTGGAGGTGAGGTATCAGAAAAACACATTTGAGTTCTTCATACAGAATATATAGATGTTTGTTTTGGGGGCCTTTCACACTTGGAAATCCAGGTGTCTAGAAGCATATGCTTTTTTTTTTTTTCTTTTCATTCAGGAAGGCACACAGAAACCCACAATGAGCAACTGGAGCACAAAGATTACCTGTACTACATTTAAAGTCATTTCCGCAGTCATCCTCAGCATCCTCACAGGGCTCTGTGGGCACACACTGTCGTCTGTCTCCCACAGCATCGGTGCAACTTTTCCCATTAAATTGTCCAAAGACCTCAATGCTTCTTGAACGAAACTGCACAATATCAGTCGGAATAATTAGAATTTCTAATGCCAAAAAAAGTGTATGGTCTAAAGGTGCATCCATACAACTATATCCCTCCAATGAGTCAATGGTTTTAAGATAGAAGCAGTGGAAGAAGTCACTGATGTCATTTAGGGTAACACTCTGCATTCTAGGTTTGGCAGCCTCTTATATAGATGAGTCCTCTAGACACTCATTTAGTATTCTGTACAACATAAAGATTTCCTGGAAAAGTTAGCAACATACATTTAAATGTTTATCCCTCTTTCTGAGTTTGGTACTCAGTTGTGGGGCTCCCTGCCTCATAGTCATTTTTCTGGAGAGGCTAGCAATACAGTTTCCATTTGGGGAGGTCAGTGGGGAAGGGAGATGAACACTTACCATTTGTCTGAGGCAAGGATCACATTGTGACCATTCACTCCAGGGGCTCATTCTGCAGTCTATGTGCGATGCGGAGCCGTGGCTTTCTGTTGGCTCCTGGCCATAACTAAGATAATAGAACATGCCAGTTTATAATGACCATTGTGTATGTTTGTTTCCTAGAAGTCTTCACAAACACAGTTCATTTTGTACTTTATCCCCCCTCAAATTACACCACTTATCTTTTTACCATATCTTTCATTTCACCCTTAATTGCATGCTGTTTTGTATTTTCAACTCATCTTTTTGTTTAATTTTCGTCTGTATTGTAAGTTAACTTTTAACTTCCTAGCAATGCAAATATTTAAAACAACAAAATAAAGACAAAGACGAAAATTAGCCAAGCATCTTTCCAGGTGTTTTACATAGATTAATCTTATATTTCCAACTAGATTATGAACTTAATGAAGCTAGAAATCTGATTTTATTTTTTTGTGTGTGTCTTCCTTGCCATCCACCATACCCCACCCCTCACCAAGAGTCTAGTGAGGCTAAGTTACCTCATTCTCTTGCATATTTAAGTCAGCCAGCCCAGGCCCAGCCATTCCTGTAGCAGGCACTTCATAAATCAGGTGTCACCTCTCTGGTATTCTGTATGCTCTAAACTGGACGCTTTGCCACGTCACACTTCACTTCAGGAATTATTCTTGACCTTTCTGAGTTTTAACATGTATTTTGGCACTTATGCCTCACTTTCCACCCCCCGGCCCACTGCTCAGCAGTGCTTTTCTGGCTTTGAACTTTCCTTTCTCTGTTGGTTCACCATTTGAGTCTCTTCTGGTTGAAATATTACCCGGGATAATTATAAAAAAAGAAAACACAACAGAACCAGAAACCATCAAACAAGAATCCTACAAATTCCCTACCTCTACTTGCGTGACCTGACACTGATCCTTCCTATAGCTAAGCCTCTTAAACCACAGAAAAGGCTAGGTGAGGCCAATCTCTCCTCAAATGCTCTAGATCCCAGCTCCCGTTAGAGACTCAGATCCATTGAATATCTTATTCCTTTTAAACTCTCCCTCTCTACTGTCTCCTTTCCATTTGTAGTATAAACTGTTCAAGCTTGTGACATTAAACATAAAAAGCCAATGAATGAACAAATCATGCACCCTCCCTGATTTCACATTTTCTTTTTTTTTTTTTTTTCTTTTTTTTTTGAGACGGAGTCTCGCTCTGTCACCCAGGCTGGAGTGTAGTGGCTGGATCCTGGCTCACTGCAAGCTCCGTCTCCCGGGTTCACGCCATTCTCCTGCCTCAGCCTCCCGAGTAGCTGGGACTACAGGCGCCCGCCACCTCGCCCGGCTAGTTTTTTGTATTTTTTAGTAGAGACGGGGTTTCACCATGTTAGCCAGGATGGGTCTCGATCTCCTGACCTTGTGATCCGCCCGTCTCGGCCTCCCGAAGTGCTGGGATTACAGGCTTGAGCCACCGCGCCCGGCCCGATTTCACATTTTCTTCCAGCCACTCCCATCTCCCTCCTGCCCTTCACAATAACACTTCTTAGAATAATTGCTGGAAACACATTTATGTTTTTCTGTCATCCAAAGAACAAGTCTTATCTTCTCCTTCAAACTCTACATGCCCTTTTAGTTACTTCTAAATTCTATTTTCTTTTTAGCCATATTTCTTGAGAAAGTAGTTAGCACCCTCGTCTCTTGTTTCTTACATCCCAAACACTTCTCAACCATCCTGCCCTGTGAACACCGCTCTTGTACAAGTCCGTGATGACTGTCATGTGCCTCACTGTTCCTTTCAGTTCTTATCTTACTGACTGCTTCATGACATTCAATGTATTGACCACTATTGCTCTTCAGGACACTCTCTTCTCTTGGATTATAGGCCCTTTTTTTCATTTCTTTTTTTCTTCTCTGCCTAGTACTCCTACTCTTCTATGCAGGCCCCTCTTCTTCTGATAGTCCTTGAAATACTTATTTTCCCTCAAGGTCCTGTCCTTGGATGTCTCTCTCTCTCTCTTTTATTTTTCTCTATATTTTTCCCCAGAAGTTTGGTTTTCATGTTTATGCTAACGACACTGTATTAGTCTATTCTCACATGGCTAGAAAGAACTACCTGGCCGGGCGCGGTGGCTCAAGCCTGTAATCCCAGCACTTTGGGAGGCCGAGACGGGCGGATCACGAGGTCAGGAGATCGAGACCATCCTGGCTAACACGGTGAAACCCCGTCTCTACTAAAAAATACAAAAAACTAGCCGGGCGAGGTGGCGGGCGCCTGTAGTCCTAGCTACTCCGGAGGCTGAGGCAGGAGAATGGCGTAAACCCGGGAGGCGGAGCTTGCAGTGAGCTGAGATCCGGCCACTGCACTCCAGCCTGGGCGACAGAGCGAGACTCCGTATTAAAAAAAAAAAAAAAAAAGAACTACCTGAGACAAGGTAACTTATAAAGAAAAGAGGTTGAATTGACTCACAGTCCCACAGGCTGTACAGGAGGCATGACTGGGAAGGTCTCAGAAACTTACAATAATGGCAGAAGGGTGAAGGGTAAGCAAGCACGGCTTCACATAACATCAGGAGAGAGAGAGCAAAGGGGGAAATATTACATAGTTTTTAACAACCAGGTCTCATGAGACCTCCATCGTGAGAACAGTAAAAGCGAAGTCCAGCCCTATGATTCAATCACTTTCCACCAGGCTCCTCCTTGAACATGTGGGAATCACAATTCAACATGAGAGATGAGTGGGGGCACAGTGCCAAACTGTATCATTGCACCCTGGTCCCACTAAAATCTCATGTTCTTCTCACATTTCAAAACACAATGATGCCTTCCCAACAGTCCCCTAAAGTCTTAACTTATTCCAGCATTAACTCAAAAGTCCAAGTTGAAAGTTTCATCTGAGACAAGGCAAGTCCCTTCTGCCTATGAGCCTGTAAAATCAAAAACAAATTAGTTACTTCCAAGGTACAATGGGAGTACAGGCATAGGGTAAATGGTCCCTTTCCAAAAAAGAGAAATCAGCCAACAGATAGGGGCTATAGGCACCATGCAAGTCCAAAACCCAGTTGGACAGTCATTAAATCTTAAAGGTCCAAAATGATCTCTTTTGACTCCATTTCTCATGTTCAGGGAATGCGGATGCAAAGAGCAGCTCTGCTTCTGTGCCACTGCAGAGTATACACCTGCAGCTGCTTTCGTGGGCTGACATTGAGTGCCTGCAACTTTTCCAGGTACACAGGACAAGTTGCTGGTGGATCTACCAGTCTGGGTCTGGAGGATGGTGGCCCTCTTCTCACAGTTCTACTAGGCATTACCCCAGTGGGGACTCTGTGCAGGGGCTCAAATCTGACACTTTTCCTTCACATTGCCCAAGTAGAGGTTCTCCACAAGGGCCCCGTCCCTATAGCAAATTTCTGCCTGGACATCCAGGCGTTTCTATACATCCACTGAAATCTAGGAGGAGGTTCCCAAACCTGAACTCTTCCCTTCTGTGTACTTGCAGGCTCAACACCATGTGGAAGCCACCAAGGCTTGGGTTTGTACCCTTTGAAGCAATGTCCTTAGCTGTACCTTGGCCCCTTTTAGGCACAGCTAGAGTTGGAGCAGCTGTGATGCAGGGTGCCATGTCCCAAGGCTGAACAGAAGAGTGGGGCCCTGGGCCTACTCCATGAAATCATTTTCACCTCCTAGATATCCAAGCCTGTGATAGAAGGGGCTACCACAAAGGTCTCTGAAATGCCCTGGAGGCATTTTCCCCTTTGTCTTGGCTATTAACATTTGGCTCATCTTTAGTTTTGCAAATATCTGCAGTTGACTGGAATTTCTCCCCAGAAAATGAGTTTCTCTTTTCCACCTCATGGTCAGGCTGCAAATTTCCCAAACTTTTAGACTCTCCTTCCTATTTAAATATAAGTTCTCTTTGCTTATGCAAATGAGCATAGGATTTTAGAAGCAGCCAGGCCATATCCTGAACCCTTTGCTGCTTAGAAATTTCTTCTACCACATACCCTAAATCATTTCTCTCAAGTTCAAAGTTCCACAGATCCCTAGAGCAGGGGCACAATGACACCAATCTCTTTGATAAAACATAGCAAGAGGACCTTTGCTCTAGTTCCCAATAAGTTCCTCATCTCCATCTGAGACCACCTCAGCCTGGATTTCATTGTACATATCACTATCAGCATTTTGGCCAAATTCATTCAACAAATCTCTAGAAAGTTCCAAATTTTCTCTCATTTTCCCTTCCTGTCTTCTTCCAAGCCCTCCAAACTCTTCCAACCTCTGCCTGTTACCCAGTTCCAAAGTCACTTCCACATTTTCAGGTATCTTTAAAGCAATGTCCCACTCTTGTTACCAATTTTCTGTATTAGTCTGTTCTCACATGGCTATAAAGAACTACCTGAGACTGGGTAACTTCTAAAGAAGAAAGGTTGAATTGACACAGAGTTTGACAGGTTGTATAGGAGGCATGGCCGGGGAGGCCTCAAGAAACACAATCATGGGGGAAGGGTGAAGGGGAAGCAAGCACATCTTCACATAGTACGAGAGACAGAGAGTGAAGGGAGAAGTACTACATACTTCTAAACAAACAGATCTCATGAGAACTCCATCACAAGAACAGTAAGGGGGAAGTCCACTCCCATAATTAAATCACCTTTCACTATACCTGTCCTTCAACACATGGGAATTACAATTTGATATCAGATTTGGGTAGGGACACAGAGCCAAACCATATCAGACACCCAGAGATAAGTCAGCAGCCCAGACATCTTTCCTGAATTTTACACTTTTGAATACAGCTTCCAATTGGACCTTGCACTCAACTTGCTTATTGCACTCAATGTATTCCCAAATAAGTGCATTAATTTTTCTCCCCTCTCAAATATGCTTCTCCCTTGTATTTATTGTCTTGGTAAATGGCACTTCCATTTACACAGTCATTCTAATTAGAGACCTTGTGCTACTTGTCTCATCCTGCACTTCAGTCCTCATCTATACCATCAACAAAAATTTGTTGTTTACAGTCTTGTAAATGACTCTCAAACCCATCCATTCTCTTCATCTCTTTTAGATGGTTTTTCTTGTCTACACCAACCTTATATATCTCCTAGATGACTACAAAAATTACTCTCTAATTCAGTTGCCACAAGGCATCCAGAAGGGTCTTTTAAAAATGCAAATTTGATCTTACCATTCAGTTACCAGAAACCTTCAGTAGCTTCCCACCACTCTTGTGATGAAGTCTAAGTTTTTTTTAAAAATAATGCAATAGGCAGAAAAACAACTTTCAAAGATATCCCTGTTCCAATTCCTGGTACCTGTGAATATGTTGCCTTACGCGGCAAAGGGGGCTTTGCAAATGTGATTATGGGGAGATCATCCTGTATTATTTGGTTGGGCCCACTCTGATTACATGGGCTCGTTAAAGGAGAAGAGTGGGTGAGAGAGATGTGAAGACAGAAAAGGCAGGAGAAATTCAAAGCATGAAAAGGGATTCCACCTGCTGTTGCTGGCTCTGAAGATGGAAGAAGAGGGCAATGAGCCAAGAAGCACAGGCAGCTGTAGAATCCGGGAATAGCAAGGACATGATTTTTCTTTAGAGCCTCCAGAAAGGAATCCAGCCCTGCTGGCACCTTGATTTTAGCCCAGTGAAACTTAATTCAATTTTCTGACTTCTAGAACTGTTAGATAATAAATTTGTGTTTTAAGCCACTAGGTTTGTAGTAATTTGTTACAGCTGTGATAGGAAACAAATGCACATTGCCTATAGAGCTCTATATGGCCTACCCCCTTCCTAATTCTCCAACTTTACTTTTCTCCACTTAAGCTCCAGCTACACTGAACATTAAAATTTCAAGACAAGCCGCTTTTTCTCATGTCTTCAGGCTTTTAACCATGCTATTCGTTATTCACTACATTGATCTCATCTTGGACACACATTATTTTTTTTTCTGAGAATCCGCCTTAACCTCCTGGTGTAATTTAGTTTTCTATGTACATATTTTTATAGCATCTTGCTCTCATATTTCACTGAATTAATTATTCACTCATCATTTATCTATTCATTCATCAAATATGTATTAATTTCCTATTATTGGCTAAGCATGGGAGTTACAATGGTGTTCAAAACAAAACAAAACCAAAAACATGATCCCCAAAGTAGAAGTTTACGTTTTAGCTAAAAATACCAGTGAGCTTGGGGACTTTCCTGTTTTGTTCAGCTTGAATATCAAATACCTGGAACTTAATAGGTACTCAGGAAGGGCTTTTTAAAATGAATAATTGAATAATTGAAAGCGGGGGAAGGAAGTCCTTAGTCATGGGGTTTTGGCCAAATCTAGGCCTGTATCTCTCTAGGGTGTGAGCTCCTGGGGAATCATCCACATGGTTTTTGAGCAGGGATTGCAAGGCAGGCTTCCTGGCTGGAGGTGGCATTTTTGTAAGCCTGGCCCTTGCCTAAACCTTCCAGAATATCAGGAGGTGTGATGAGCTTCTATCTTCTAAAATTGTAGGCTAAAAATATATTACATAGGATGTCAAAACTTCTAGAAGAAACTGCTTTCTTGGAAGTCTGAGTACTAGTGCATATCTGAAACTACATGGTTAAGAAATTCTCTGCTAGAATGTTTCCATAAAACTACAGCCTCATCTGGAACTGACAAGCCTCGTCAAGAGGCAATACATTAAGGTGTAGGACATATACCTTAATGCTGTATAGCAGTGGGTCTCAATACCAAGTACATATCATAATCCTTAGATATTAAAAATAGGAATTATAAAATTGTGATCCCTATTCTCTACTGATTAAATCAAGCTATCTGAGGATGGTCTCTAGGTATCAATGTTTTTAAAAAGTTACCCAGGTGATTCTCATGTTCAAACAATGTTGAGAAACACTGCTTGGCAACATCTGGTGGAAATACATGATATCTGAAGGGTGGACCTCAAGTAGGTATAGGGTACTCATTATGTCATTACCCAAGATTGAAACCACCATGGACCTAAAATTGTCACTGAGCTGGTATCCTTTCTGAGTACCTACTATGTTCCAGGTATTTGATATTCAAGCTGAACAAAACAGAAATGTCCCCAAGCTCACTGGTATTTTTAGCTAGAATGTAAACTCTAGCTAGTTAGTTTGAGGATCATAGTTTTTGTTTTGTTTTGTTGTTTTGAACACTATTGTAACCCCCGTGCATAGCCAATAATAGTAAATTAATAAATAATTGATGAACGAATAGATGAGTGAATAAGTGAGTAAATACTTAATTAAATGAAATATGAGAACAAGATGCTATAAGAATATGTACATAGAAAACTAAATTACACTAGGAGGTAAAGGAACCTCATTGGAACATCATTGGTTTCAGGAATTCCTCTAGGCTCTATTAACATTTCTATGAATCTTTTTAATGTGTGTTTTCTCCGGTATTAGTGCTGTTGCCTTAAACTGGATTATCTGTTTTCATCTATCATTTTTGTGTTTGTCGTTTACCTAGATGAATATGTTAACATTTTGTTTCAACATTTCCCCAAGATAGATTACTTCCTTGGTTCCAGAAATTCCATCTTTCTCACCTGCCACCAGACAAGCCTCAATGAATGCTGGTCCAGAGGATACTGTACAGACTGGAGAATCATGCATGGAGGGTAACTCACTGCAAATACTCCAGAGTGAGTTACAGTCCATTATTGGATAAATCTAGAACCCAACCAGGGTGGTTCATCTTCCCCACACATAAGTGACTAGATCCTGCTCCAATGATACTGGCATTGCCTCTAGACAGTTCTCTAACATCATTTGCAATAATAATAGGCCCACGTTGATTATACGTACATTTATTTACTTCCTTCTTAGCTTCTAACCCAAGGACTCCCCTTTTTTTTTTTTTTAAATTAAAAGTGTGACTCACACTTGGGGCTTAGTACAAAGCACCAGATCTTTGCCTTTGATCTTTTATTGATCTCGCAGACTATGATTTGAATTCATTCCCTGAATGATTCATTTATCTCCATAGGAAGGTTCTTATATATCAATCTCTTGCCCTGGGAGTAGGACTTACATTCTCTGGATGTTAAGCTCAGTGTATGAGTTTTCTATGGCCTTCATAACAAAGTACCACAGACTGGGTGCCTTAAACAACAGAAATTTATTTTCTTGCAATTCTAGAGGCTAGAAGTCTGAAACCAAGATATGGTTGTGTTGACTCCAACTGAGGTCCCACTCCTTGGCTTGTATATGGCCATCTTCTCCCTGTGTCTTCACACGGCCTTGCCTGGTGTCTGTGTTCAAATTTCCTCTTCTTATAAGGACACCAGTCATATTGGATTAAGGCCCACCCTAACGACCTCATTTTACCTTAATTACCTTTTTAAAGGCCTTAACTGCAAATATAGTCACATTAACAGGTATTGGGGGTTAGAACTTCAACATATGAGATGGTGGGGACGGAGGGAGGGAGATACAATTCATTCAGCCCATAACACTCATAAATGATTTTGATTAAGTAAAACCTTATATTTGTCTATTCATTTTACTAGACAATTTTCAAAGCTCGTTTTCTCCTTAAACATTTACCTTTTCTTGGTAAAGTTTGTAAGCATTACTAGTTCTTTTCTATAGATGGGAAACTAAAAATGAAGAATTATACTACTTATCCAAAGTTGAAGTTAGTAGAAAACTGGGTCTAGACTTGACAACTCTTAGCTCTTAGTTCAGTGCAATATTTCCCTGTTTCCTGTGCTGGCTTTTTTCCCCTAACCTAAATCCTCTTTGAAATAAGCTGAGTGGTCATAGAATATTTACTAATTTCTGCATCTAATAGCCTCATGACTTTTAGACATCTTGAGATACAGCAAGTTAACAAAAATGCAAGTATTTTTAAACATATAGCAGCCCCAGGCAAAGCATGTCAGTTGGACAACCAGACTCTTGCCTGGACCTATTTTAAGCTTACACCTAAATGATGTCAAATTAGGCAAAAATAAATTGAAAATTGTTTTATCACCTGGTTGTTTTGCCTTCACTGTCCCAGGTACCTGGCTCACTGGAAGCACAGTAAAGGCAGAACTCATGGGAATTGTTC
Source organism: Rhinopithecus roxellana (assembly GCF_007565055.1). Classification (NCBI taxonomy): domain Eukaryota; kingdom Metazoa; phylum Chordata; class Mammalia; order Primates; family Cercopithecidae; genus Rhinopithecus; species Rhinopithecus roxellana. The sequence goes on from NC_044551.1 coordinate 72,104,999, forward strand.
GGAGAGAATGACAAGTCATGCAAAAAGAATATATTATTGAAAGAATATGCTGCACAAATACCAAGAAAGAACATAGGTGATCTTGACTAGCTTCTTCTGTCTTTCATCCTCTGAGTCCAACACCCCCTCCTCAGCCCACTTAACTCACTCAGCAGATCATCTTTTGTAGTTCAAGGACTGCATATGTACAACACTTACCACCTGCCTATCACCCTGCTGTGCTATTAGGCTGAGTGGAGAAGTATTTGTAAAGCACTTTCTGGATTCTTAGATGAAATGTTTTATCAAATAAAACATATCTCCAAGTGTTTCAATCCCAGTTTGAAAGTCACTTCCTAGATCAAAGTGATGTACATCAACGTGGCAGGAGATCTACCTCTGGGCCACAAATGCATTAAACGAAGGGTCGTTGATATACACCTGGTCCTATTATCCTGCCACGAAGAAAAGTTTCCAGTTTTAGGAAAAGAAAGCCTCAGTAGCACCTCGAATTCCAGGATACTTTGTGGTAGGCCCAGGCAGGAAAGCACTTACTTTATGAAGGAAACTTTTTGTCAATAAATACGATAATGTGGCTCCTCTGAGTGGAGAAATACAAGCTAATTAGGACTACATTTTTAACCAATGGATCTGACACAGTTTCTTTAGTTCATGCAACTCATCAATATGAAAAGATAATATAACAGCAGTGTCAACACTAAGTTTTTTTTTTTTTTTTTTTTGAGACGGAGTCTCGCTCTGTCGCCCAGGCTGGAGTGCAGTGGCCGGATCTCAGCTCACTGCAAGCTCCGCCTCCCAGGGTTTACGCCATTCTCCTGTCTCAGCCTCCCGAGTAGCTGGGACTACAGGCGCCCGCCACCTCGCCCGGCTAGTTTTTTTTGTATTTTCAGTAGAGACAGGGTTTCACCGTGTTAGCCAGGATGGTCTCGATCTCCTGACCTTGTGATCCGCCCGTCTCGGCCTCCCAAAGTGCTGGGATTACAGGCTTGAGCCACCGCGCCCGGCCAACATGCAATATTTCTTAAGACATGTGATTAATGAAGGAAAACAAAGCAGGCTGGATAAGAGGATAGAGAGTGCCCTAGGACTGGAGTTGGGAGGGAAGGCAATGAAAGAATCCTCTCAGAGGTGGTGTAGTGCTTTTAAAATATGTCCAGCAATGCTTTGACACTCTTCCCATCAAAAGTAGGGTTTATGTGTGCTTCTATTGAAGTTGGCTGGGCCTTTGTGACAACCTTGATGAGTAGAAGGCAGAGGAAGTAACACTATGAATTTTAAGGCTGGGTTACAAAAGGCCATGCTAATTCTGCTGGTTTATCTAAAGATATTTGCTCTGAAAGTCTTTCACCACTGTGTAGGAAGCCACCTATGAGCAGGGGGCTGGAGAGAGAGAGAGGTTCCTAAGGATACCCAGTTGTTCAGCTGCCCAGCTGACTGAGTCTTCCCAGCCCAGGTGACAGACATGTGAGTGAATAAGCCATCAAGATGACCCCAGCCCCAGCCACCATCTGACTACACCTATGTGGGAGATCCATGAGAACCACTCAACTGAGCCCAGGCAACCCCTGGATTTATGAGCAAAGGAAATAATTGTTGTTCTTTTAAGATACTATTTTGGAATGGGTTGTTACACAGAAAAAAAAAAAAAAAAGAGAGAGAGTAGAAGGTGATAGTCCATTAAGGTCCGAATGAATTTAGAGAGGAAGCTCTGTGAGGGTCTGGATAAAGTTTTCCAAGCTAAGGGAAAAATAAGTGCAAGGCACTGATGTGGCATGTTGGAGGCACAGCAAGCATGGTGTTAGAGTAGAGTGAGCAAAAAAGAGAGTGCAAATGCCCCTGGGGAACAGAGAAGGGTGCAGCTCTACCTTGCAGGCCATGGACAGGCATTTGAACTTGAGTCTGAGCTTGCTGGGAATACTTAGAGGAGCTGGAGAGCAGAAATAACACTCAGGTTTGTGTTTTCCAATGATTTTCATGGTTGCTGGATGGAGAATTGACTACCGGGGGGTGGACAAAAATGGAGGCAGGCAAGAAATAATAGTGATTTGGGCTGGAGTGAGTGGTGCCCATGGAGATAGTAAAAAGCAATCAGGTTTAGGATATGTTTAAATATAGTACCAACAGGACTCACTATTAAGTTGCAAGTGAGAATGACACACATAGAGGTGTCAGGTATGAGTCCCAGGTTTTAATCTGAGTAATTTGATAAATGGTAGTGCAGGGTGGGTAGAGACGAGTAGAGAAATCAACAGGTATTCTCCAGACATGTTATGTTTGGGATGCCTATTAGATTTTTCAAGAAGAGATGTTGACTATGCAATTGGTCACTGGGCTCAGGGAAGCAATTGCACTTGAGATACAGATGTGGGGGTTGTCAGAGTCTAGGTGGTATTTCACCATAGGTATAGATGTGGGGATGTCAGCATATAAGTGGTGTTTTACCATAGATATAGATGTGATGTTGTCAGAATATAAGAGGGTATTTCATACCATGAGGCTGGAAGCAAGGGAGTGGGTCTAGAGTAATGTGGAGAAATGCGCCAACTTTTTTTTTTAAGTTACAACATGTTTGTATGCCATTGAGAATGATTCAGTAAAAGGGAGATATTGATGCTGCAGGAGAAAAGTGGAAGAATTATAGGAACAAAGTCCTCGATTAGGCTACAGCAGAGGAAGCCAGTATGCAAGTAGACTGGGGAAGCTTCACAGAAGCATCACAGACCTCACTTGGCTGAGGTGCAACAAGGGCACTTGACTGAGTTGCGATTGCCATTTCCTTGTTAGCATTCCTCATTAGATTGTAAGCCCAGTGAGGGCAGGGATCCTCCGTAATGTGTTCAACATTATACTACAGTTCCTGACGCAACGTCTGGCTCCTCTGACAAAGTTGGTAACTGTTTGCTTTGTTAAATGGACAAGTAAACAAATTATCCTATTTGGCCAAATGTAGTTCATAAATAAACATCTGTTCACTTGCATGGAATATAAAAATGAAAAACTTAGGAGAATATAACCAAAGTAGGAGGAAAAAGTGACATTTTAAATATCTTCAGTTTGTTAAATATCCAGAACTTTTCTATTAATGAATGTTTGGATATTTTCCAGATTGTTGAGATAAATTGAATTAAAGTAAATTAAATAATAATTGCTAACATTTGTGAGCGCTTATATGTGTCAGGAATTCTTCCCTTAAGCCTTTATATTATCACCTCACTTAATTCTTATATCATCCCTTAAATATCTACTACTATTATTATTATTACACTTTAAAGATGAGGACCTGAGCCACAGAGATGGTAAGGAATTGCCCTCAGATTAGACAGCAGCTACTTGGTGGCAGAGTAGGAATTGAAACCCAGACAACTTCTCTCCAGAGCCCAGGTAACTAGTCACTTTCAGGCCTTCTAATCCCCAGTCTACTACGTCTTAGCTATTTAAAAAGTGAAGAATAAATTAAATATGAAAATAACTCCACTAAAACATACCACGTAAAGTCAAAGGATGAATGACAAACAGGGAAAAATATTTGTAATTCATATCAGAGACAAGACTAATTTATGACTTGATCATAGAGATATGTAAGAGAAAGACAGGAGACTCAATAGAACAATGGACAAAGGAAATGAATAGTTCGCAAAGAAAAACATACATATGGCCTTTTAAGTGTATGAAAAAATGTGCAATCTGACTCAATAAGAGAAAGGCAAATTAAACCCATGCCGAAATAACTTTTTTTTTTTTTAAACCTATGAGGTTGACAAATATCAAAAGGTTGGCCTACAGTTGCTATGGCAAGGCTGTGAGAAACAAGTACTCTCTTACCCTGCTGGTGAAAATGCAAAATAATACAAACAGGGCAATTTTAGCACTGTCACAAAGTGATTAGCTTTTGACTCAGATCACTCTGGGAATTAATCCTCAGGTATACCTAACCACTTATAGAATGATACATAAACAGGGATATTCATTGCAAAATTATTTCTAGTGCAAAAGATCGGAAACACCCAAATGTTCATCAGTAAGAATTAATCAGCTATGAGAATGAGGAAGCTCCCTCATACTGACTCAGAAAGTTATCCAGGATATGCCATTAAAAAAAAAAAAAAAAAAAAAAGGGAAAGTAAAAGATAGTATATATAATATGATTATCATTTGAAAAAGACTGGGAGAGAATAAGATTACATATGAGTCTATGGTTTAAATCTACAAAAGAACTACTGGAAGGATACTCAGAAACTCATATATGTGACAACCTGTAGAGGTAGGATCAGGTGGGAGTGAAGAAGTGTTTTTAAAACACTTTATACATACTTTAATATACGTTGCATATAATAACGCAAACCTCACAGAAAGTCATGAGTGGGGAAAGTAAGATATTCAATGTGTACCTTGTTTTATTTTTGATCTTTGAACCATGTGCATATTTTGTTATTTACAAATTAGAGAGAAAAAGTACTGATAGGTACACTCACAGAGCACTTCCTGTTTATCTGGCACTGTGTAAGCATGTTGTTTTTGTTATCTCAGGTATTCCTCACAGCGGGACACATTATTTTTCCCACTTAGCAGGTGAGGGACAGGTTTAGAGAAGTTAAAGAATTTACTTAAGGCGCAGAGCCAGTAAATTGTGGTGCCTGGGATCAAATCCAGGCTGCCTGGCTCCAGAAGCAGTGCTCTGAGCTACTAATCTACTCTCAGGGTGGTTTTTAACATTGATGGTCTACCTTGAGAAACATAAGAGATGATGTCCCCCTCATGGCCAGTTCTCATGGGCACATTAATCTTGGTTAAAAAAAAAAAAAAAAAAAAAAAAAAAAAAGACGAAGAGAAAAGAAAAGAAAAAAACAGTAGCTAGAAATCCCTGACAGTTCTCCAGTAATAATAGGTCACTGTAGCTGTGGCGTAACATGTCTTCAGCCATGGGAGAGCCCTGAAGGCTAGCTGTAATTCCAACCCTTCCTTCCTAAACAAGAAAGATATCAAAGTGAAAGCACAGCAAAGTTATTATTTTTTTAAATACCTGACATTTATTAAGTTCTTACCATGCACCAGGCACAGATGTCATAAGTACATTACATGTATACCTATTTAATGTTCACAACAAAAACCTTATTAGATAGATGTTATCATGACCACTGTGACGAGTTGAATTGTGCCTGCCCGCCATCCCTGAAAGATATGTTGAAGTCCTAAACCCCAGATAATTATTTGGTCTTAAGTATCAAATAAGATTGGGACCTTATTTGGAAATAAGGTCTTTACAGAGGTAATGAAGTTAAAATGACATCGTTAGGGTGGGTCCTAATCCAATCTGACTGGTGTCCTTTTAAAAAGGGGACATTGTTATAAAGACGCACACAATGGGAAGATGATGTGAAGATGGCCTTGTGATGATAAAGACAGAGACTGAAACGAGAGACCTGAAATCAAAAAACAAAATACAAAGGAGTGCTGGCCACCACCAGAAACTAGGAGGGACCCTTCCCAGAGTATCTGAGGGAGCACGGCCCTGCCAACACCTTGATTTCAGACTTCTAGCCTCCAGAACTGTGAGACAATACATTTCTTTTGTTTGAAGCCATCCAGCTTGGGGTGCTTTGTTACGGTAGTCCCAGGACATAAATAAAACCACATCTTACAGACGAGGGAACCCAGGTACAGAGAGGCCAAGCAACCCGCCCAAACTGACACTGTTGGTAAGTAATGGGGCCTCGACCTGAGCCTGGGAAGTCTAGCTTCAGAGGAATGCTTTATTCTGAGGGTAAATTTATATTTTTAAAAGTTATTTTGCAACTTTCTGTTAGCTATTATTCAAACAAATCATCTCACTTCATGACTGAGGGCTCTGAACACTCTGTTTTGACTTCAACCTCCGTCAAAGGGCAAAGCACAGAGCGTTCAGAGCAGGGCAACCCGGGCAAACTCAAGAGGGCATAGCAATGGGAGCCCACGAAGCCAACCCAAACTCAGCCGTGCAGCTGCTGGAGCTGGGGTCCAGCTAAGGGGGCTTTCCGGTTCTCCCTGAAACAGCGGAGTGTGGCCAGGACCCAGGGGGTAGGCACTTCAAAGCAATAGAAGCTTCCCCACAGCCTCTCATTTTTGATCAGCAGGAGCTGCAATCTAGGAATGTGGGTTGTTTGAATTATTATTATTATTATTTTTTTTAGCTTAAGACAGGGTCAGGTGAAGTTCAAGAGAGCTAAAGCAACTTGGAGGAACTGCCTTTCCACATTCCTTTTGTGCCCAGATGCCCACTAAACAAAAATATGTCCTGAATGGTACAATGCTTTGCAGATAATATGGAAAGAGGAGGGATGAAGGAAAGGTCTGGTCGAGCACTGGATGCAGGGCCCATGTTTCTCTGTCTAGCACCTCTGGTTGCCCCCTCCTGAAAGATGCCACCCTGTGAATAACCCACTTGGTGAGTGGAGCCCAGGCTGAATGGTGGCCTCCAACTGCAGCCAAGAGGCAAGCGAAGATGTACTGGAGACAGACATCAAAGTTCAAAACAGCATTTGGGTAAACCAAGAGTCAAATGACCAACGGGGAACTGGAAGCAGATTATGGTTATGTCTGAGCAGAGGAACAGGGCCTGGGCAGACATTTCCCCCCAGCCATACTGCTGAAGTGAGGAATATTTCAGTACTTTCACCAGGACAGATCATCCTGTATTGAATTACACAGTTCGATGTCTACTCCGATGACTCCAGGTTGGAAGGAAGGATGCCTCGTGTGACCCTAACCTCCACCATTTCTCGCTACAGTGTAGGTGTTCAATAAACACTTATTATCTGGGTGATTTGTTTCCTGGGTGACTTGCCATAGGCTTTGCATTCCCGATTAGGATCAGAGAAAAAGGAGAAAAAGTGTCTTTGGTCAAAGCCTGAGTGACAGGTCTGCATCACCGCAATTCTGGAATGGAAGAAATACGACCTAAATCCCAAATGGCCCTAAACAAAACGCATGCCTCTGAACACAACTCAGGATGTCAAGGAAAAGAAACAAAATAGTTAACCTTTGCCTAACGTGGAGGCAAAAGGGTGATGTATCCAAATGTTAAAGGGGTCAGACATTGAGGCAGAGTGAGGGAAAGATTAATTTTCTTAATTTTAAACTTCTTAGACATCAGGCACTAATAAACCCAGGTTTACCACACACTGGTGAAAACAAGCTTTATTTTATAATTCCAAATATTTAAAGAATACCTCAATCTTAACATTTGAGTGTCTTGTTGAAAATAAATACCCAGAAACAGCAGCACATTTCCATAGAAAACTTGCAAAGATGCACCCTATGTATTTTCTTATCTTTTTTCAAAGTTTAAATGCTAGGGCTCTGTATATTGCAATGTGGATTAACACTGTTATGTACTTTGCTGCTAAAAAGACCTTGAAATGCTAATCCTACAAGAAACTTCCAGAGACAAGCAGAAAAGTAACTGACTCACCTGGGCGTGTACTCTGCTGTGAGGACGCTTATTTCTAAAATGCAGATTACAGCTGCAAAGCTCCAGCAGGCTGACATGCTGTTCTTGCTGGGTGGCTACGAGTGGGGTGGCAGAGCAGGTCGGGTAAGGCATTTATTTGCAAAGGGCCAGAGGACAGGGAACAAGTATTGTTTGTCTGCATTCAGGGTTTTTGTCAATTTGGGTGACCTGAGTACTGAAGTCCAACCAAAGGAGAATCATTTTTGTAATTCTTGGCCTCCTGCTTTCTCATATTGACAAGCAGATGTAGGGCAATGGGCCTGTGAATGCTGAAGTCCCTAAGATGGGGAGCAGTGCTGTGTGAAATGGAAACAAAGGCCGGATCACCTGACGTCAGGAGTTCGAGACCAGCCTGGCAAACATGGTGAAACCCCATCTCTACTAAAAATACAAAAAATTAGCCAGGCATGGTGGTGGGCTCCTGTAATCCCAGCTACTTTGGAGGCTGAGGCAGAAGGATCGCTTGAATCTGGGAGGCAGAGGTTGCGGTGAGCCAAGGTGGGGCCACTGAACTCCAGCCTGGGCAACAAGAGCAAAATTCTGGCAAAAAACAAAAAACAAACAAACAAAAAAAAAAAACAAAAAAAACCCCAGAAACAAAAATGAAGAACCCCCGGCAGTTCTTATTTCGCAAGACTCGAGGGGCTGGGTGGAATATGAAGGAGTATGCAATTTTGGGGAAAAAAAAGCCTGTGGATGCTTCTCATGGAGGCATAAAGTCAAAGTTAGTAAAGAACTGCACTTAATGGAAAGGATGGCACAGACGTAGATGCTTCTTCTTCTTCTTCTTTTTTTTTAATCTGCAAATGGGCTATATGGGTTATTTCCATGTGAGCAAATGCATTTACAATCCTGGCTTTCCTTATAGGCAGAGTGGAACATTTTGAAGAATGAGATGTAAACTCCAGAAGGCATTAAGGGCATCCACCAGAAAGACTGGTCTCCTTATCTCAGCATCACACATGTCAACAAGATAGGATCTGAGATAGAAAACTTGTTTCTGCCCATGAAAAATAATTTCCCCCTCACATTTCATGCTTCCCAGCACTTGTGGGAAGAGCAGTGCATTTTTGGGAACATCAGAGAATGTGAACATCACAACTGCTCTTAAAGCATTGACTGCAAAAATAGAATGACCTGGGGACTCTTGAGAACAGTAGTGATGGCTGCCCGCTGTCCGCTCAGCTCTAAGTTAATTGACTTGTGATGACACCCTGCATCCATGCTTTCAAAATCATGCTTTTGTGGTTCATTCTAACGTGTAGCCAGGGTTGAGATTGAGGATGACTACCTTGAGAAGAAGGACATCAGATATCTCTGGATATAGTTCTTAAAGGGACTTCATCAGTATTGTTATTACCTATAGGTAAATTTCAAACATTAACACATATAAAGACCTGCAAAACAAGGGGTGGGGTTGAGGGAAGACAGAATATACAGCTATTTCGTCCAGTACTGCCTTACCTTTTCCACTGATGTTCCTACCTGATGTAAAAGGTATCTACTTTCACCCACTTTCTTAGCCCCTCTCCTTTTTATGCAGAGAATTTGAGGTCTTTAATGGGACTGATCTCACCTCTTCCTGAACTTGCTGTGAAGTGTAGACCATGCAGAACTGCCAAGTAACAAGATGATTCGAATGGGTGCCACAACTCTTGTAACTATGTCATGGGATGAGTCCATGCCTGAAAGACACTTCCTGTGAGTCTTGGCTAATAACAGGTGGGCTACATTTGGAAACAGTACAAATCTGTCAAATATGCTGTAGCAGGGCAAGCGCAGTGGTGCACCCCTATAATCCCAGCACTTTGGGAGGCAGACACGGGTGGATCACTTGAGGCCAGGAGTTTGAGACCAGCCTGGTCAACATGGTGAAACTTCATCTCTACTGAAAATACAAAAATTATCCAGGTGGGGTGGTGTGCTCCTGTAATCCCAGCTACTTGGGAGGCTGAAACATGAAAATTGCTTGATCCTGGGAGTCAAAGGTTGCAGTGAGCCAAGATGGCACCACTGCACTCCAGCCTGGACAACAGAGTGAGACTCAGTCTCAAAAAAAGAAAAATGCTGTAGCAATGTTGAGGGCTCTTAAGAGGCCTCTCTGGACCCTATCAAGATAATTACGGAAATAAAGACAGAAAAGCAGTCAGAATGGGATGCTTTATACTAGATTTGATGCTAATTGATTAGAAATTGTGATGATTAGACTTGATAAGTTGATGTTAACTGAAGATTGACAAATCACCTGTCTCTTTGGAGACTAAATCAATGGAAGGGGGATGAGGGAGAGAGGGAATATTTTTGGCTGACTAGTTTGAATAGGGGGCTTTTCTGAATTGCTCAGTTGTATTTATTTTATCACCGTAGTTCAGGTTAAATGTAATGTAGAAAAATAAAGTATACTAATAGCATATTAATTATATATTATATATTGGCAATATATAATGTACTGGTCCATTTTCATGCTGCTACAAAGATACTACCTGACTGACATGGTGGCTCATGCCTATAATCCCAGCACTTCGGGAGAACCAGGTGGGCAGATCACCTGAGGCCGGGTGTTCGAGACCAGCCTGGCCAACATGGTGAAACCCTGTCTCTACCAAAAATACAAAAAAATTAGCCAGGCATGGTGGTGGGTGACTGTAATCCCAGCTGCTTGGGAGACTGAGGCAAGAGAATTGCTTGAACCCAGAGTCGGAGGTTGCAGTGAGCCGAGACTGCACCACTGTACTTCAGACTTGGTGACAGAGTAGGACTCTGTCTCAAAAAAAAAAAAAAAAAAGATACCACCTGAGACTGGGTGATTTACAAACAAAAGTGGTTGAATTGACTCACAGTTCTGCATGGCTAGGGATGCCTCAGGAAACTTACAGCCATGGTGGAAGGTGAAAGGAAAGCAAGGCACGTGGTAAATGGCATTAGGAGAGAGCAAGAGTGAGGAAGTGCCACACTTTAAAACCATTAGCTGGCTGGGCATGGTGGCTCATGCCTGTAATCCCAGCACTTTGGGAGGCCGAGGCGGGTGAATCACCTGAGGTCAGGAGTTCAAGACCAGCCTGGCCAACATGGTGAAACCCTGTCTCTACTAAAAATACAAAAATTAGCTGGGCGTGGTGGCAGGCGCCTGTAATCTCAGTTACTCGGGAGGCTGAGGCAGGAGAATTGCTTGAACCCAGGAAGCGGAGGTTGCAGTAAGCCGAGATTGTGCTGTCACACTCCAGCCTGGGGGACAAGAGCAAGATTTTGTCTCAAAAACAAACCATTAGCTCTCATGAGAATTCACTCACTATCACAAAAATAGCACAGGGGAAACTGTCCCCTTGATCCAATCACCTCCCACCAGATCCCTCCCTCAATATGTGGGGATTACAATTTGAGATGAGATTTGAGGGAGGACACAGAGCCAAATTATATTATATATTGCATATTATAAATTATATAATTATAATATATAGTATGTAATAATATATTACATGCTATAATGCATACTTATAATATATAATCTATATATTATATAAATATATGAATAATATGCTTCACATTTTTATAATGCTTTTAACTCTTTCTTGTCCTTAACATTTATCATGTGTCTGACATGATTTGAAATGAGGCTTGCATTTCTGTGTGTATATCACAGAAATAAAGCATCATCATGCGTTAGACTAGAGTAGTGAACATAATAACATTTTCATTTGTATAACACTTGAAGGCTTCCAAATTACAAAATAAATGTTTATTTAACTTCTAATATGTGTCAGGCCATATATATATATATATATATATATATATATATATATATGCAATTTCATTTAGTCCTCAAAATAACCTGTTTTACAGCTGAGGAAATGGAGACACACTGAGATTACATCATTTGTCCAGCATGGTTAGGGCAGGGGAAGCATCAGAGCCCAGCTCTCTTCCTTGCTGGTCCTGTGCCATTTTCCTTCTAGCACTTTCAGATGAGCTCTTTTATAATGAAGGAGGAAAGAACAAATTTCTCTACTGAGTGGTTCTGGAGCCGTTTGTGAAGTTCAGTCGAGGTGATGGAAGTCTGGCTGTCCCTTTACAGTAATAAGGATTCCTGTGGCTTAGATCTGTTTACCATCACATGGAACTATGTAGGGCACACTTGATTACATTATAGCATTTCATTTTAAAGGAAGACTCAGCACAATTCTCTTCTCTTTTGAGGTTCTCAGTGTCTGTCTATGCCATGTCCTACCCTTTTGTTCACCAATACTCTTGACTATTTGTATGACTCCCTCCCCACTCAGACTCCAGCCTCTTCTCCAGTCATTTCAGTATTTTCATGGGTGCCTCTCTGCCCTCCTCTTTTCTGATTTTGCCAACTCTATCAATATTTATCTTAATTCCATTCAGTCCTCTGCTATACCCCATTTCTATGGTGATCAGTTAGTCTAAGTAGGTACAAGTGGAGGCAGCATCAGACACACCCCAGAAGCATCCTCCACTCAATTCCAGCCCAGTCAGGTTACCCTGTAACTTTTAGAGCAGCAATGATTCTGCTTTCTTATAAGTAAGATAAAATAATGATTGAAATCAACCACGTGAATAAAGAGTTGAGAGAAAACTCCACAACCAATATCACGAGGAAAACTTAGTCATAAAGAATTTCAGAGTTGGGCTTTTTTTTTTTATTTCCATTTTTAACAACCTCATCTTTCATCTCTGCAGAAGGCCAGCTTCTTTGCCACTGAGCAGCCCACACCATAGTCTTGCTGAAGACAAGCACTTGTATGATTTCAGTACGTGGTAGAGGTTTAGTAATTAAATACAGGACACAATTCCAAGCAAGGGCAAATGAGGGGCTTGGCCACTCATCAGGTGAGATGACAAATGGCTGGCCCTTGTCCATCAGCATTGCTGTAATTACGACGTGTTAAGAGAGCTGCTGCCAGTACATAGCCTTGTACATGTCCCTGTTGGTCATATCAGCCTAGAACATGAGTTTTAATTATTTTTAGCAGAAGGGAATTAGCTCAAAACATATCATTTCCCAGCAATAACTATTTGTTTTGTTATTTAGCAACCTCCTCAAATGGTAATAGCTTAAATATTTACCAGGGGCTTTGGGGCAGCTCCCATCTTTTCCTGGTTTTTGTATTAAACCTATTCCGGGAATATGGGTCAGAGTCCTCACTCATCAGGTTATTCCACGGCCAACCAAACTCCTGAGTTAGCTACATCCTCTGTTTCCCTCCCCCCCGCCTCCTTTTTCTTTTGCTTCCACCTCAGGAAAGACACAAAATTACCCTCTGGCTCTCTCTAGACACCACAATTAATATTTTGATGGTAAAGTCTGAGATCAATGGATGAAAGGATCTCTCTACTACAACACACAATGTTATAATAAAATACTGTGAAAAACACTCCCTTAAGAGTTGGGGGAGAGTGCAGCTTTTTTTAAAGCATGGATGTCAGTCTTGCCTGAGTAAGACTTACAACAACAGATCCCACCTCAAAGGAGTATGAATGGCATCAACGGAATAAAGTTATTTTACATAAATGGTAAAGTACTTCACAGATGCAAGATTATCTTGGGAAAGTCTATACCTCAGCCCTTTGTTTTGCTTTTATGTGAGAAATTTAGGGGTATGCTGGCTGTTAAAGTTCAGCTTTTAGCTTAGATATATTTGATATGAAAAGGAAACTCTCTTTCCAAGATAATAGGGTCACCATGAAAAGCGGAACTTCTGGCACACAGGTGTGAATACCACTGCTTATTCAATAAATTAGTTATCCCTTGGTATCTGTGGAGGATTAGTTCCTGCAGATACCAAAATCTGTGGATACTCAGGTCCCTCATATAAAATGGCATATAACCTATGTACATTCTCTCATACACTTCAAATTATTTATAGATTACTTATAATAACTAATATAAATGCTGTGTAAATAGTTGTTATACTGGATTGTTTTTATTTGTATTATTTTAATTGCTGCATTATTTTTATTTTATTGTATTTTCTATTCACATACTTTCCACTTGTGGCTGGTTGAATCTGCAGATGTGAAATCTGAGGTTAGGAGAGCCGACTGTATAAGGAACAGGTGTGTTTCCACTTTGCAGGGACACTTCAGTAACTGCCGCTCTCTGCTTGATCAACAGTAGTTCGTACTGCGCTGAAAGGCATGTCCTCCTCTTGTACACAACAGCAAGTTAACCTCTGGCAAGATCTCACAGATTAAACCACGTGGAGATAACACACAGGCTCAACGGGTTAGAAGCATTGCAGAGCACCTGGATAAGCCAGATAATTTGTGCAACATGTTCTTATCAGCAGCCTTCTCTAGCTCATCTGTGGCTTACTTTCAGTTCTCCTGGAACCTGCTTTTGTGTGGAGTGTATTTCTATTCCACCTCACTATTGTTAGAAAGAGATCAAATGTTTCGGTCAAGGAGAAAGGTAAGGCAGAAATAAGGAACATTCCAAAATATTATACACCAATAGATAATCCTTCCCCAAAATTTTGTCTTATTCCTCAGAGAAGTTAGATTTAACACCAAGACTTCTACATCCAAGCAAAGCCCACCTTGGGATTCTCTTTCTTGTAGTTGCAGGTCTTTTTAAAATGAATGAGCACCTTGAACTTTTATACTAGGTGAGAGAGTTTAAGAGCATCCTAATGTTAAAAACATCTGTTCATCAGCCCGCTCATCTCATGCAACAGCTCTCCAGAGGGGCCTATGCCAGCCTAGAGAAGTCCACACAGTTGTGTCTTGGTGAGGTCAAATATGACTGAATGAAAAACAAGAGGCAGCCAAGGGTAAAAGGCATGAACCAATAGTGCACTAACGAGTGATTTAAGCTGAGGTTGTTCTGGTACAGGTCTACTAGTGTTCCTTACACTCCCAGAAAGGGAGTGTGTGTGGGTTTGAGAGAGAAGAAGGTGCTGAAATAGATCAGATGGTAATTTACTCACGGTCCTATTTCATGGATTTCCACTTTCTCTTCATTGTTGTGACAATCCAGAATGCATGATAGCTAACGTTTTCTCCACTTCAGACTGGTATGTTTTATAGCTTGCCTCTAATGTCAACTCAAAGCAGGTAGAATAAACCGATGGTACCACATGATATTCTGCCACTCCAGTTTATTGAAATGAGTAAATTTATAGCTTTATTTGCATACAGAAAAGTGCATGAGAAAATAAGTACGTACAAAACAGTTGTGTGGCTGATCATGACTTTCAAAAATTCAACTACCTAGAAATAGTTACCTCCGGTTTACCACATTTAGGTATTTGGACATTTAAAGTACTATTTCAAGTCTGTGTTTATAGTGACTGAGTAGGAAGCTGATAAAAAATTATGCCATATATGATCAGCTATTACCATTAAACATAAAACCACAGGACTTTCTACTTGGGGCTAGTCAATAGAGGGTCATGTGGCCACTGTCTTGTTTAGCTTCTGAGCATCACCCTCTTCTTCCCCCTCAAGGTAACATTGGATGTGGTCGATGAACTCCCACAAGAACCTGAGCATTAAGGGTCAAGAGACAACATTAAAAACCCAACATAAACGAAACAAAACAAGCTTATTTTGACAAGAACAAACCCTTCAGAATTGTGCTCACAACAGGACTGAAAATGAACTGGGAACGTTTCCAAGTTACGAAGAGAAAAATATTGCAGACATTAGATTTTCAATGGTGACCCCAAACATTTGTTCTACAACTTTTTCCTTCCCACTTATCTTCCTACTAACGATGATGAGATTGTGGCTGCAAGAAGATTTTCCAGTTACTTGTTAAAGGCCTAGCACGACCCCAGATAAGCACCTAATGTGTCTGGCACAATCACATTTAGCTGATATGTTGCTCTGCAAAATAGAGTCCTTTGTTGCTGAGTTGAGTTCAATTTCTCTTGAACATTAACTGCTCTTCTGGAACTTCAGCTCAAGAGAATGGCCTCCTCTTCCACAGGAAGGATATAAGTTGTGCCCATTTGCAATTCTAGTTCTTGGGACTAGCAATTACCGAGAATGAAGAGAGACTCCAGAGCTGTCTGTGAATCATTATATATATATATATATATATATTTTTTTTTTTTTTTTGCCCTGTGAGAATCTCTGTTGCTTGTGAAAGGGTGGTAATGCTACTTGAACCCAGGAGCAAAACTGACTGAAAAAGAATCAGGAAAAAAAGGACAGGAGAGATGAATAATGCTCTTCCCTCATTTGCAATGGCTAGCAAGAGATGGGAGAAAAGGACAATTTTGGCCTTGGGAGAAATTGATCTTCAGAAAGAAGAGAAGCTATCTTTTTAAAAAGGTCCTTAAGTGGTTAGATTCCAAAGTGTCTAAGGAGAAGTTGTAGTTGCTTCAATTTTACTTTAGAAATTCTCTGTAACTGATGGTCTGATGAAAGATTTCTTTTAAGAAGGTGCCTTGTTCTACCATAATCTTTAGGTTTTATGCTCTGAAACAGAACCCCCGAACAACTTTGAACAATAAGGATTTGAAAATTTATTCAAAACACTATGAGATGAAGGGATGTGGTGGCTGCGTCTCCCAACCAGAGGGTAGAAGGCGGGTGTTCTAGAATGTTCCAGGGACACAATAGGAAGGGTTCAGTAGGAAAACTACTGTACTTCATTTACACTTAAGCTAGAGAGTTTAGGATCTTAATTTAATTAAAGCCATAGATTCAGTTTAGCTTTAACCTTGACAGAAAGTGAAAAGCATTTTACAGGTAGAAGAGGCAACGAGAAATAAGGCAACAGATAATATATCAAAGCTGGAACAAAGGCAGAAATCAGGACATGTCTGGCTATCAGCTTTATTTTTGACTACTAAGGCCAACCTTTTATTCCTCCGGATGGTCTGCAGACCAAGTTCCTAGAGAGGTATGGAGAAGAAAGAAACCTGTGGTTAGAATTTTTGAACTGAATATCAACGTATTAAATATCAAGTCATTATTAAAGATGTCAGTAATAGTATCTCCTAGGGGCTGATGTGAGGATTGACGAAGATGATAAATGTAGAGCATCTAATAAAATGATTAGTGCAAGCGCTCAACAATGTTAGTTATTTTATCCCATGAGAGTTCCCCTTACCCAATCTATTGATGTAGCAGGTTGACCTAAACTATCCTTCCTTCATGACCTAAAGAAGAAAGGACTGCCAAAGAGAAGTCTAGTTCATTCAATTTAGTCCATACAATCCATCTCGACTCCCAGTGTAGTTTACTTCTTCTATCAGTTTGGGTGTATCTCCCCTTGAGTGGAAGGTGAGAATGAGTCTCTAGTAAGTAAGACTTCTAGCTCTTAAATATCTGCTATACTGCTTTATTATCTTTAGGATCACCTGCACTCTTGTTAAAAGGAAGCATTTCCTTGGCACCAAAGAGAAATTCCTTAGGGCTGCAGTAGGACACAGGAATTTGCATTTTTAATGATTTACCCAGTTTTCTGAAGCAGTTTATGGAAAGATACTATAGGAAACACAGTCATTGTAGAACTGGAGTTGAGGGAAAATGATCCAAATGCCTATAAGCTCAATCTTATTGTTCTTACCACATGTAAGATATTTATCTATTAAAAATAATTACATTCTAGATGGGCCAAATCATAGTTTAATAGTCCTGTTTGGATGAGACAAGATTGGCAAAAAAAGGGTTTTTTTTTTTTTTTCATTATTTCTATTGTTCTACCCCTACCAGCTGCCCTACCTGCTCTAAAATGGGGAGCACCTTCTTTTCCCTACTAAATTCAGTCTTTTGAGATCAGAACAAAGTTGCTGTCACCTTCTGTTGAGAAAGAGTTACACTGAGTCCTCCTAGGGTTTCAGCTGAGGGTGATCCTACCTAATCACTTTCTAAGATAAAGTCCATGAGACAGAAGAATCAACCTTCAGACTCATTTTGAGCTCCTACTGCCTATGAAGGAGATCTTTAACAGTTGTTAAAACTTTTAGATCTAATACCATCAAGAGGAGTAATGATCATAATCTGTTTTGCTGACTTGTATGGTGGCTTCAGAAGATCTTCAGAATCTGAACCCTTTATAGGAAACCAAATTATTACTAGGTTGTTTTGCAATTACTTCAACATGAAAGTTAAAAGGTTAGAAACCTGTGATGTGTTGTTTTGAGTTTTACTTCCCACACAGAACTGAAAAACCAAAAATGGGATAAGATAAAAATCCACATCCCCAAGGGTTTATTACTATTTTTTGATGTGTTTAGGAATTCTATTCTTAAGTGCCCAGCCAAGTCATTATTGAATGATCTAAGTATAGATTTCCATGTTGATTATTCCTAAATTATAGATATTTACCCTCTTCCCAATTCTAAAATTAAAATTTCACTCTTTACTACATGTCACCCTTTCTCACAAAAACCCCTGAGATAGACTTATTAGGATCTTCTACTTACAGAATTTAGGCAAAAGGATTTCCAAATGGATCCCTATATATCTCAGAAGATACAGGTTGAGGAGAAGCCACCTAAGAAGATAAATCATCTAGTCAATAAATACAGTTACAGTCATAAGAAAAAAAATTTACAATGAAGACTTCCAAAATTCTTTTAAATCTCGCTTAGGTCATAGGCCAATCGGCCAATCAAACATTATATGGGGCTTACAGTGATTTGTTTCCATCTGCTTGCACATGGCAGTGTATATTATTTATGTGAAAATCAAGGTTCAGATGCATTTCATTTGCCTCCCCTAAACAGGAAGTATTATTTTTATAAGCTATAGAAATATTATTGGAAAATTAAGAACTTACATTTTTGAAAGGTTTTCAAGATGGTATTTTGGCTCAATTTTCTCCCGAAATGCTTTCATGGGTCAGGTTAAGTGAGATATGAAGGATGTTTTCTGTGTGATATTATTTCTCAAATTCAGAAGATAATAGTTCTTGTGCAAATAATCTTTCTCCAGTTTACATCAATGTTTATACTGTGAAGGTTCTTGGTGACAAATCTTAGCCAAACATGTTTTACCATCAAAATGTTATTATAGCCAGGTGTGGTGGCTCATGACTGTAATCCCAGCACTGAGGGAGGCTAAGGCAGATGGATCACTTGAGGTCAGGAGTTTGAGACCAGCCTGGCCAACATGGCGAGACCCCATCTCTACAAAAAAATACAAAAATTAGCCAGGTGTGGTGGCACGTGCCTATAGTCCCAGCTACTCAGGAGGTTGAGTCAGGAGAATTGCTTGAACCTGGGAGGTGGAGGTTGCAGTGAGCTGAGATTGCACCACTGCACTCCAGTCTGGCCCACAGAGGAAGACTGTCTCCAAAAAAAAAGAAAGCTATTATAAAAGCAAGGTTAATTCAGGAGGCCGGAGCTCTATGTGGCATGTAGATTGGAGAACAGCTTCTAGTGGTTGATACTTACAGAGGCTTGTGATGAACCAAAAGAATCTTTAAAGAAAGGGTTCTCAAATGCATTGTCAGCAGATTTGGTAACTGTCAGGGAAACTTGTCTGGGAGCTGGCTTTGGTGGTTCTAGAAGGCAAAAAATCCAGGCAATCAGTAGACAAGCTTTCCCCAAATATAGGCCAGTCCCCGAGTCAGCTTATCTTTGAAATTTAGTTCCATGCTTTTGAAATTTACATCCGTGGAACAAAAATCAACACCAAATACTAGGTATCCCAATAATTATTATCCCTCTCAGAAGAGAAAACTATGCATATTTATCTGAAGTGGGAGAGATTCAGAATCCCCTCATTTAAAGCTTTGGAACATGGATGACGCCTTATTATACAGCCCTCCAAGAGCCACCAGTCATCACATTTCAATAGCTCATGGCAGCCCTTTTAAGATTTATCACTAGAGGGCAGCATTGGGTCAGTCCTCAGAAATGACTAAGGTAAACAGTTATCACCAAAAGGTAAATGGTTAAGTTGTCTCCATAACCCTTGATTGCCAACAGAAGCAAAAGCAAGGCTATTGATGGGTGGGAGACGGTTCATTTGGGGGACTCATTTAGGTTCATGTGGCAGTGGAGATAGTTGTTGGAACAGTAGGCAGAGTGGTGAGTGGCTTACCATTGATCTTATTCAATAGTTGATTAGCAGCAAAGTCATCGTGGTCTGCATTCTCCTGAGGAATGCCAACCTTGCTGTTGAAATAACTGGAAAAGGCACTCGAAGTCCCAGAAGGAGTCTGCTCTCCCTTCCGCGCAGGCACGGCAGGTGGCTGCCGCAGTTGGAAATCCTTAAACATTTCTTTCACATCCTTGATCTCTTTATCCCCAAGTGGGTCTAAGGCAGTGAAGGCATCACTGGAGATGTCCTTGGGAGGGCCAGCTCTGGGAGGTGGCTGAGGAGGAGTGGCCAGGAGAGAGGAGTGCATGGACTGGGGCTGAGTGGACACAGCAGGAGCTGGAAAAATATTGCTCTGAAAAGGATTCCCCAAAGGGCTTGTTGTTGACCAAGCATTGGGTGCCACAGATGCAGAAGGGCCCCAGACAACAGGCATTGGAGGGGGAGTTGAGGCTGCAAAGGGTGAAGGCTGATTCCAACCTGGAACAGCTGGACTTGTACCAAAAATGACGGGCTGACCAAATCCTGAAGGTTGACCACCCATCATGGCTCCGGGAACAATTGAAGGGGACTGATTGAAGACTAAAGATGCTGTGTTCCATGGTCCTGCCTGAGGGAGTGTGACAGTTACACCACCTGAAGTAAGAGGAAGAAAAATACTTATCAGGAGCCAAGCTTGAAGAAGATTCTTGAATTTCAGAGAGCACAACTCTCTGGGAAGTCTCGATGCAGCTAACACCTCCACCGAGTCCTGAGGCTGATGTGGGAAGAATAAAGACTCTGAGCGATTAATCACTGTAAAAGTCAGCCAGCTAATCTGTATAGTGAGCATTCAAATGCTGGTTGCATTTTGAGGCCCATGTTCTTCCCACCATGTCTTTTTAACTTTCCTCATTAGAAGGGTAATACAGTCCATAAGTACCTACTCATCAAAAAAATAAGCCTTTGTCATACAGACACTAGTTGTCTGATACATTACCAACAACTAGAACAGAGCCTGTTAATAGCAGGAACTTATTTGTTAAGTGAATATATTTTTATGCACGAACCATGCTGATTATGATGTAGTTAATTAAGATAATCCATTGGACTCTCTGAGTCACGGATTTGATCTTTTCATTTGGCAACTGGCTCATGTCTGGAGTCTTATGGAAACCAGCGGTCACACATGTGCAGAAGACCTCAACATGCTTGCATCCTGAAGAAACCATTTCAAAGTTTCTCCACTTTTTAATGCTGCCAAGGCTGATACAGCTATATACATAAAGGGAAGATGAAGTTTGGCCGATGCCAAGGGAGTTTTAGGCGTTTATGTATAAAAATGGAAGAAAGGCTGTTATCCTAGGAGGACTGTTCCAAATAAAAGTGCTTCCTGCCATGTGCCACTCACTAAACCTTGCCAGAAGTTAGAACAGAAAATTCAAAAGAGGAGAGAGGACAATGGGAAACAAAAATCTTTCAAGGTAACTAATGGCCTGCGTCAGGGCATCTGATCTTTGTGGTGAATGACTGTCTCCTGCGACCTTGCTATGTCATCAGGAATTCGTTAAATCGCCAGAATCCAGGTCTCTCCAATGATGGCCTCTGATTCTTGAGAGGCTCGCTGCCTGCATCTTGTTCTAATATACAGGGTGCTGTCTTTCCTGCCTCTTTCCAAGTGCATTAATGATTCAGTTAAACTGTCACCGCTAACAATGAAACCTAAATTCCGCCTCATATCTATTAGTGGGTGATGCTTTGCTCTTGAAATCTACTTGCTTTGAGCTTTGGTGCACGGCATTCTTTAGTTATGAAAGTTTTCTTCAGACCCGGGTTAGGGATATTTACATTTCCAAGAGGGAATACTTTGAAAATGGTGTTTAGGAGTGATGGAGCACGAGATTCTATCTTTGAGCTTCTTCGTCTGAGACATTGGTATTACCTGACTCCATTTTCATCATGCACGCTGGCCATCTGGCCATGGGCACACATGGTGTATTCACAGAGAGTGGTGGGTTTCAGAACAGGACGTTTCATTTAATCAGTATGCTTTTTGGAGGTGAGGAAACTGGGTGCAAGGATATTAATTAAAATTCAGAAGGTCATAGTCTGGTGGTAGAGACTGAAAATCAGGCGCACTGGCTCTAAATCCGACACCCCATTCTCCTGTTCTGCCTCCTTGGCAGCAAGGCATGGGGCAATTTTAATTTTCAAATGCTATGTTAATTCAAACACTTATTTCACAGATACAGAAATTAGACTTCATTTTCACTGAAGAATATACTCCTTTCATAACAAATGAAGAGAAAGTTCTCTTATATTCTACAATACAGGCTCTAAAAATGGGTTTAGTTTGAACAAAGTTGTTGCTCATATTTTAAAACACGCTCAGTTGAATTGTATTAACAGAAGCCAGATCATTCACTAATAATTTCCACCGGTTAGATGTGCAAAAAGGAGGGTAGAATTTTGTCATCTTTTATGTTGGACAACTTGTCTTCACTTAGGAAAATATCATATTAGTGAGAATGGTATTCATAAAAGAGAAAAATATTAGGGCTGGGGGCAGTGGCTTACTCCTGTAAACCCAGCACTTTGGGAGGCCAAACTGGGAGGATCACTTGAGCCCAGGAGTTCAGAACCAATCTAGTTAACTTGGAGAAACCCTGTCTCTACTAAAAATACAAAAATTAGCTGAGTGTGGTGGCGCACGCTTGTAATCCCAGCTACTAGAGAGGCTGAGGCACAAGAATGGCTTAAACCTGGGAGACAGAGGTTGCAGTGAGCTAAGACAGCACAGCTGCACTCCAGCCTGGGTGACAGAGTGAGACTCTGTCTCAAAAAAAAAAAAAAAAAAGAGAGAGAGAAATATTACGTTTGCCAGGAATTCAAGGCTTTCTCAGTATATACTTATACCAGTCTTCATTCCTACCCACCAAATTCCCCACATTGTGTTTCAACACATTTAAGGCCCAGCTGGACAAAGTAGGGGCAAGGACTAAGGAAAAAGGGGACATGGGTATAGAACATTAATTTTATTACCTTCTGAAGCTAGATTAAAATACAAGCAAGTTGAAACTGAGGGCTCAGCTTTCTACAATACCCTCTCCCCACCCCCCAGATCTCCAGGGGAGACAGTTCCCCAGCTGGGTCTAGCGGAAGCCAGACCTACAACCTTCCATGGTTTGGCTGAGGATCCCTGCTAGTGGACAGGGACTACACTGTAGAGCTCAGTTTGAGTCCCATGTCCAAACTTGGAACAATCATCAGTATTCTGCAGTTGTATACCCCAAGGCCTCCACAGGGGCACCTAGCCAAAAAGCTTCACTTCGTCTGAATAAATAAACAGTTATAGGGTCCAGCTGTATTTTCAGGCTGACTTGTTAAATATTGGCTGCAAAAATTCTTAAGGGCATTGATATTAGATACAAAGCTCTGTGATGTGATCTCGCTGCAGACATTGCATTACAAGTACTCTGGTCTTCTGTGAGGGAAGGGTACCAACCAGCTCCACTTGGGGGTGCAGGGAAAAGAGCAACGCAGAAAAGGAGAAACCCCCAAGAGACATGAAGTCCTTAGAGAGAGCCTCTTGATGGGGTAAATGCGAACAGAGACCTGGGACAAGCTGGCTTTTCATACCCTCATGGATTTCAGCCACTCAGCAGTTGAGTAACAGTCCTCTTCTGACCACCCTATTCTAGATATGATTAAACAGACTTCTTGTAAAAGAACCAAAATATTTTCCTTTGTAGGAAAACAACAGAAACAGAGAGGAAAACAAAACAAAACAAAAGAAGGATCCTGATGACTGACTGCAGGAGGCAGAGAAAGCCAGGATCCCTGGTCAGATTTTATCAAAGGAGAGGAGAGTCCTTCCTCATCTACAGTCCTCCACCTCCCAAGCCAGAATCCATTTGGAGTTTGTAGACGTGCCAAGAGCAGAAAAATAAAGTGTCCACAGCAGGACAGCAAAAACTATTGTCAGGGTTTCTGAAAACTGTACCATGGAGTCTGAAAAGAAGTATAGGCTATGGACAAAGAATAGCAAGGCCAGCCCTCAGTCAAATGGACTTTCCCACTGTCCTACCATAGAGTTATCAGCAGCTCACACAAGCTAATGACACATTTAGGAATTAAGAGCATCAGTGCATCCTAGGTGTCTGATAAAATTCCACATCTTCCCTTATTTCTCTGCTTTTTTCAACTTTGGCTTTCTAGGACTTATGTTCTAGCTTCAGTAAAACACTCAAGCTAGCCAAAATATTGGCAAGGAGCTCCTATGGCAGAAGCGTTCAGAGACTGATTAGGATGTGTGCCTGATCTACTCTTACCATATGCCTAGGAACACAGCTGGGCCCAGAACCTAGGACTTTCACTCTGTGACTTATTCTTGCTTCAGACTTAACTTATATCCTTCTTGGGCATATATTCCTGCTAAGAGGGCTATGTGTTGAAAGGGCATAGGCCTTCGATCTATTATGGTAAAAGACATGGAAGACATGCATGTTGCTACAGTTGACAGACAAACCTCTCTTATGTCAACCCTGTTTTGTTACTGAAGCTGGTCTGAGTTTGGAATCCCCTACAATTGTCTCTCAGGAAACCATGACCAGTTGATTCAAGTAATTACAATACTGAAAATGAATGTATTGTCTCATGCTGCCTTGAGGAGCCAAATGTGAGTACAAGTCAAGAATATCAAATGGGTGTGGGGTTGTATAGGAGTAGAAGTGAGAGAAGGGCTCCCTGGCATGCTCAAATCTTATGCTGTAGAACCCTCTAGGAGTATGAAATGTCTTCTGATGCATCATCATTTTATGAGCAAAAGCAAAAGAGTCATACTTAATTTTATCTCTAGGCACCTACCTAGACCCGCCAGGGGCCCCCCTGGGGCAGGAGCACTTGTTTTGAAGAGATCCAGAGGGTTGGGCTGCAGAGCTGTAGGTTGTCCTGTGGGTGACGCCTGGCCTGAAGGTTCTGAGACGGGAGGAGCAAAGATGTCTGATGCAAGCAAGTCATTGGCCGAAGACTGACAGGACAGGGAGGGAGGGAGAAGCCTTAGTTACTCACTAACAGTGAAATACAGCTTCATTTTGTCTCCTACTCTATACCCTAATTTGAGAGCCACAAAAAGGAAAACTTTTTTTCTTGACAGACGAACAACAACAACAACTACTACTACAGAAAAAGAGTCCTCCAAAAAGACACAGATTCCTACAATGGACGGACTACTGAGTCTTAGTGTCTGATACTACCTAGGGCTTGCAAAGTGAAATCTACTATACTCATTTACACACTCACATTGGTCTGGTCTCATCAGCTAAATGCTTGAAGCTGGGGAAGCAAGTGTGTAAAAGGGGCAACCACCAATAAGCGTCCTAAATATTTTTGATCATTCCATTGGATTTTAAGTCAATCTACATAGAGATCATAGGGTCTTAATCCAGGCAAGCCTTCATATTCTTATGAGAGGTAAAAAAAAAAAAAAAGACACCTATGGGAATTGCATTTTAAGCTGCTCTTAAATAAAGCTGAGATCATAGTGGTAATAGTAAATATATAAGCTTTTTCTAAGCTTATGTATTTACTCAGTATTTAAAAGAGGAGATAAGCTCGAGAATTTTACACCACCACCATGGACATTAATGTAACATGATGGGTGCGCAGGGCGTGCGTTAGTGTCAGGGAAGAACAAAGGGAATCACAAGGACTCTCGCCCTCCCAACCCAGAGCATGATGATCAAACTTACCAGAGGTATAGAAGCATAGCAGCATTAAAAATGGAAAAACTTGTGTTTAGTTTAATCATAAGTGACAAGACATGCGCACGGAAAGCAGGGTGTGACAAACACTGCTGAGAAGCTTAAAAACGGTGGCAGTTAGAGGAAAGTACTCCTGGAGAAACAAAGCGCCTTATCCCACCTTCTATTTCACAGCCACACAGGAAACTACGAGAGCAGCAGGAAAGAGAGCTTGCATCACACCACCCTTTGGTACCGAACATGCACTCTGCTAATGGATATGTGGAGAAGACAATTCACCTTAGCAGTCCTTCTGCCTCTTCCTGGTTTGGTACTTTGTGGAGGTGGGATAATGGCTATGGAGTCATGTGGTGAGGACTGGACAGAGCTTTCCAAGTCCTGCTTTACGCCATTCTGTATGGACAGTCCTTTGGGAGGGCTTCCCACAAAAGGGTTCGGGGAGGATTTGACAGAGAAGCCATTCTGTTCTCTTTCAGATACCCCATTTTGAGTTCTCACTGCTGGCTGGGTTTGCGAACTCGAAAAGGGCCATGGGCCTGCCTGAGCTTCCTGTTTGCCAGTCCGGTTAGAGATCTGGTCAAATTGCTGACCAAAGTAGTCAACATCACCATTCAGGGGCCCATTACTCAGTGGAGGAGATGAGCTACTCAAATTCTCTTTCTTCTGATCTGGAGATTTGAGAGAATCAAACGAAGAAGGTGTCGATTGGTCTGGCTGTGTGAAAGGATCATCACGGAAAGGATCAGGATTAGGGGTGGGAAAGAAGTTGAGATTGGCAGAAAAGGCATTTTCAGGCAAGAAGGATGCCTGAGGTTTTGGTCGAGGAAGAGAACAGGAGGTGATGCCGTTTGTTAAGAATGGATTTTCTCTTAAAGAATTCTGATTGGTGTCGATTTCAGAGTTTAGATCCACTAACAGGATATCTTTGCTTTCCTATCACATTTGGAAAGAAAAAAAAAGAAAGTGTTAGTTCATGTTGTGACTTCAAATGAGAAAATTACATAAGATGACTAGGATTATCAGAATTTCTATTTAAATTTGGTCTTGATAAACCAGTTGAACATTACCTCCCCTTCCATCAACCCTTGTAGTCCATTACTCCCTAGCTATAGCCTAGGTCCTTTCTATTCCTCCCCAGTATCATGCCCTTTTATTTAAGTCTCAACATCATTAGGTGAAATCTTACTGTTTCTTACTTCATGTCTCTGCTCACCCTGGTTCACACATACAGACTGGCTTAATTCATTATGAGCACTGTTTCAATTTGTGACTTTGAAAGTCTTGAAGGGAATTGATTGTGAGTTACTTTAAATGATTATCAAAGTATGTTGAGCTTGAAAGTAAGTGATTTCAGAAGCCTAGCTCAGCTTCCTACCTGATATACACACAGTCTTCTCTATTGTACCCCCCAGAGTCATGTAGGATCATCTCTCTAAATGAGAACATTCATTAACTAATACATTCATATTTTATAGTTCTGGCTGTGATGAAATTTAAGGTCAAATGCATTTCCCTAAAATCGGTCCAGTTCTTTCCGCTAGAGGTGGGAGAGAGGCTTTTCCTTTATGTCACGGCCTTCAGGTATGCCTCTTAATATTAAGGCTCTTGCTGAAGCTGATAGCCAAGTAGGATCTCATCCTCATCATCCCAGTCTCTCCTCTGGACTTACCCTTTTTGTCTATGTCCTCTGAAAGGGCTGAAAGGGACACTCAATACTGACCTAATTTAGTCAATCACACATTAAGATCTCCTATTTGTACATCTTTTCATAACATTGCTTAGAGTTGCCTGTGTTGTGACAGTAATCTTATCTATTTAGTGGTTAAAGTCAACCAAAAACTGATCTTTAATTTATATACGGTAGTCCCTCCTTATCCTCAGGGAATATGTTCCAAAGCCCACAGTGGATGTCTGAAATGGCACATAGTGCCAAAACCTATATACAGTATATTTTTCATATATATATACACATGATAAAGTTTAATTTATCAGTTAGGCACAATAAGAGATTAACAACAATAATTAATAATAAAATAAAACAATTATAACAATATGCTGTAATGAAAGTTATATGAATGTGGTCTCTCTGTCTCTCTTCTCTCAAAATATCATATTGTACTGTACTCACTTATTTTCAGACCAAGGTTGGCCACGGACTTATTTTCAGAAAGTGAAACTGCAGATAAAGGGGAACTATTGTACAAGGTAGAGACATGGGTTTAAGAGTTAATTTGAAAGACATATCGAATATATAGCTCTACTAATTCTATCCCCTCTCTGTCATTTCTCTGGTCTGTCAATTTTTTGAATTTTCAACTGTTCAATAGAAATTTCTCAGCTTAAAAGCAGTAAATTTGATGAATCCGACATGTCTTTATTCCAGTAAAAGACAGAATTATAACTCACCCTAGGATAGAACTTTCATACTGACATCACTTCCTTCTGCTTGACTTTGATCCATTAAATACTTAACTATGCTACCCAGAGAAGAATATAAATGATAAAAAATGCCTTGCAAAGTAGAAGTTATAGTAGTTACCTTGCATTATCGTGGGCAGAATACTAAATATTTTGATCATTGGGAAAAAAAAACAACTTCAAGGGAATATAAAATTTGCAAACTAGTGAATACAAAAGGGTTCAAATAGAACTCCTTGGCTTTTAAAAGAAAAAAAAAATACCCAATTTTTTAGAAAATTTAAGTCCTATTTCATGGCCACAAAAGAGGCAGCAAAATCAGACCTAAATGGTACTCTACCTTTTGGATTTCTTTACTGTGAGGCATAAAAACACAGTTTTTATAAGCCAAAGCCAGGCTTTCTCTTTATAAAAGAAGAATTTGTCACAAGAAAGAGCTTATAATTAAAAGAAGATTTAATCAGAGAAATGGTTTGGAAGAGCTATTAATCTAGGGATCTTTATACAATCTAAAGGTAGGATAAAATTTATTACAAAAGCTTGTGATTTCAATATTTATTTATTTGTTTTGAGCCACCTCTGGGTTAGAACAGTTGAATGTTCACACTGGTACAGTTCTCCTTTTCAAATACTTCAGAAGTCCTTAGGACACCAAACAGGAGCCACAATGTTAGACTTCTGAATAGTCACCCTATAAGTAAAACGTATAAGGCTCTCCTCAGGCTGGGTTTGTTATTAAGCCAAGATTAAAAGTGTAGTTCACAGACTACAACTGAGAGGCCAAAGACTCCTCATCTACCCCCTTGGTCAGAGCCTCATTCATTCTTTGTCGGACTGTCAACACTGCATCCGGTTGGCCACAGTTTGAGCACCTGAGCCTCAGGCACTAGAGATAAGGCAGTAGGTTACAGAACCTATTCGTAGGGAGCTCCAGTAAGTGGGCATAAATCCTAAGTTCCATAGCCTAGCTCTTCTCTGGGTGGCTAATCTCACCTAACCATTCCAGTTTGTCAGACTGAGGACTTCCCTACTCAAAGCCTTAAGTGGCCTCCTGCTGCTCCCTATAATAAAATAAGCCTCCTTAGGCCAAATTTTCATGATCCACAATAAGACCCACGTTGTTTCTAGCCCAACTATGAACCAACTTTCCTACACATATCAAACACCCAACTCAAATTCAGATTCTTTACAAAGCTTTTAGCATTGATTTTTCTGTCTGCACTTTCCCTGTGCCCACCCATGTTATCTTAATGGCATATATACAAGGACATAAGTGACACTCGTGCTTTGTATCCTGATCCCATCCCTTGTACCAGATTTAATTTCCTTGATCATAGATCATGTCTTATATTCTTCCCATAGTAACCGTGCTTTCAAGTGGTTAAGTTGTTCAAGTTACAGAATATGGGTTTTTATGTTTTTATTTTTCTTTTCTTCTTTTGAGATGCAATGTGGAAGGATAATGCTCAAGGGGCTTGCCAATAAAAATTCCGTTCTAGGGGATACCACATAGCTTGCAACATGAGCATTATTTCAAGTTCATAAAACTTTTCTCTATAAATTTGAGGGGAGTGACAACCATCTAGCACCAATAATAAAGTCTAGACAATTTAGATTTCTTTCTCTCTTTACATGTTTCAAAGCAATTGTTGAAAGAGTTGAATATTTTTAAACATGCTGGCTTTGCCAAGTAGAGATAAATCTATTTTTGACCTATGACTATAGAGTCAACGGATAAGAACATGTTGTCAAAGCTTAACCAGCACATAATTAGATCTGTTAGCCTTCCTTTGGTTATCAGAGTATATATTTTGATGGTATTTTACTTTATTGTTAGTTTAACTAAAAATTGAATTCCTATAAATAAAAAATTTTTAGACTGCATAAAGTCTAATGAAAATGAGACTGAAGTTTATCCATGTTGTTTTCCATTTCCGTTTTTAGAACATTCTGGAAGTCTACAGAAGTAGATTATAAGGCAGTACTTCCTTGCCTGTTCCACTGGAATTCCACTTCATATCTTGAGTGCTTTGCTCTCTTTGACTATTACTGATTTATTTTGAAGAAAGCATCACTGATGGAGGAAAGGGCAAAGTTGACTACAAATCAAAAGGACCTCAGAGTTAGGATGGATCTGTCAGGATAATCTAGTCTAGTATTTTAAAAAGTTTATCCTCAGAACTATAGCAAACATTATGAAGAATGTAAGGTTCTATAGACAAGTGAGTTAGGGCTCAATGCTAAAATGAATATTAAACAGGCTTCTCTTTTACAGGCATTTTAGAACGCTACCATGCATTATGATACTCATTTGGTTAGGGTCAGAGAAGAATGCATGAAGTCTCTGCTCCTCTCCATCTCATTTGACCTGAAAGTTTAATGCAGTGAGGATTCACAGGCCTCGAATTCTCTGCAGAACTCTGAAGTGAGAATTTTACCCAATCTTTGATCTGTTGCTTGAACTCCTGTAACTTTGGTCACGTAGGCTTCCATGATAATTTCCTGATGTAAGGGAGTCCTTTCTAGGCATTGCCCCCCATTATTCTAGACTAATTCTCTTTTTGTGTTTATTGCCTTCTCATCTTTTATGTTCAAATCTAGAAACTCACTTCCTCAGAAGCATCATCTGAATTTCTGAACTAGATAAATACCCTGTAAGTAACATCAATTGCTAACGATGTGATTAGTTTTAGTGTTGGTCTCCCTGCCGGAGAGTAAATTCCATGATGTCATTGATGTTGTGCATCTTACTGCTATGCCTTGCAAATAGCGGGTGCTCAGGAAACTGTTATATAAATAAAAGAAGTTGCAAGAAGTAATTCAAAATGTCATGGACATGAGGTATGTTTTGGAAGGTCTGAAGACTTAGGCGTAAGCCTTGAATCTGGACCTCTTTCCTGTTTTATTTTTTTCTTCTACTTCTTCTTTTTCCCTGAACCACCATTTTTTTTTTTTTTTTAAATTTGTAAAGGAAAATACTCTTCTATTCTTATAGGGTTGTTACAGATCATTCAATATTGAGCAGACTGGATATGGTATAAAATCCTATGACAATAGGGAGCTTTCTAACAAGGACAAGCTTTGGTGGAATATAACTGAGCCTCTTGTTTGTTTTAAATCTTACTTCACACCAAATTTATGCTGCTAAATTGCAACTGACAGAATGCAAAACAAATGAAGAGGCCAGGAGGCTTTATGATTACCCATCTAACAATCATACTTTCTTCAAGTAGGCTTATTCAAGGACTATTACTCAGCTCCTCCTTCTAATCCTAAGTGATACCATGAAGGACTACATTGCTGACCTATTGTTCAGGTTTAATCTGTAAGCAATATTAATATAGCTGAATTAGTGTGGATAGGCTCCCATGGTGACTTAAGATTCACATTTATTCTAAAAACCATTGACACTTCATTTGCAAAAATCAACGGTCACCTTCCAAGTTTCAATGAGATGCTTAAGATTTCTGGTTATTGCCAATTTGAGTTATAGATGTCATTTTTATTACATTGCAAATTTAAAAACAAACACTTACTGTTGGACTATTTAGGTCAGGAGGTGTAGACATGTCCCCAAACAAATCCGTCTGGTCAACACCCTTAAAAAAGTATTTGAATTAGATTCAGATGTGTCTACTAAAAAAGATTACTTTGTATATTGTTGTGATCATTTGTTTCCTAAAGTTTAGGAAAGTAGTTGTCACAATTTAATTTCCATTTAATTAATAGATTTCATATTAAGCTATTTAGGTCAAGAAGTGTAGACATGTCTCAAATCTATCTTGTCCACATCCTTAAAAATGTTAGATTAGATTCATGTGTGGCTACTAGAAAGATTACTTTTCTAATCTTTTTTTGACTACTTTTGTATATTGACATAGATGTTACAGTAACATTTTGAAAAATAGTTGTCTCAACTGAATTTTCATACAGATTCAATACAGATTTGGTATCAGCAACATCTACAGGAAGTAGAAACCACGTTCAGATAAATAAGAACTGTCAAACATCACATATTAGTACATACCAATTTCAGTTTGTTAGTTTGGTCATCTAGAATCATTAGGGCCTCACTCCCATTCTGAAAAGATAGCAAATAATTAAGGATTTAGTTGAGCTTTCTCTATAAAATGTATTTGTCCACTGTGTTACCTTACTAAGCAGCAATGGTTTTGATATTCGTCTTTTAACTAAACATCTTTCATGATCAGAGTGGTCATAAACACATAGTAATAAGTGAGGTGGTAAGAGTGGTTGGGCAGGTAGCAAACAGGGGCTTACGCGCATCACACACATGATTAACAAGAAGTAAAGATGCAATTTTACCTCAACTGCTTTGTTGGCTTCCTCTATCTAAAAAGAAAGATACGTATTCAGTGATCTTTGTATTCATAGTGAAAGGGAGTTAAATACAAAAACAAGTATGCCTGTGGTTCACAGACATAAGGCAAGAATAAGTCTCGTATATTATTTCTGCCCTCCATTCCCCTCCCCTTTTCATATCAATATTAGGTTTGAGTAGAGGTACTGGATTTAAACTTGGTTGTCCTGTATATTTCCTAGAATTAATATGAATCTTGTAGAGAGAAAAAAAATAAAAGCCAGGGGGACTGGAGATTAGAAGTGCCTAACCATAAAAATCTATCCATTGCCCTACTGGGAAGAATAGGCAATACATATAGAAGCCAAATTTTCAGATAGATCATATTTATACATAATATTAAACATAGTCCTGAATACAATTTTAAGCTTGCTTATTTGTTTTTTTGAGACAGACTCTCGCTCTGTCTCCCAGGCTGCAGTGCAGTGGCACAATCTCGGCTGACTGCAACCTCTGCCCCTCGGGTTCAAGCAATTCTCCTTGCCTCAGACTCCCGAGTAGCTGGGATTACAGGCGCCTGCCACCACCCTGGCTAATTTTTGTAGTTTCAGTAGCGATGAGGTTTTGCCATGTTGGCCAGGCTGGTCTCGAACTCCTGACCTCAGGTGATCCACCTGCCTCTGCCTCCAGAAGTGCTGGGATTACAGGTGTGAGCCACTGCACCAGGCCAGCTTTAAATTTAATGGAGCATTAATCAGGTAGTACTTGCCTTTTTCTTTTCTTCTTCCTTTTTCTTTACATTATAGATAACTTGAAAAAGGTCTTTAAGATCAACAACTAATGGTTCAGCCTGCAGCAAGGGAAAGCACTGTTATCAGTATTTTAATTTTAGTATTTTATTTCCTTTGTCTCCCATCAGTTATAATTCATACTGGGATTTTTTTTTAATCTTAAAACTCCTTACTTCCCTCCCCTGACTTATTTATAGGGGATCACCACCAACCCAATCCTTACCCTTAGGTACATAAAGGACAGCAGGATTAAAAATTATTTAGACAAAATAAG
Organism: Rhinopithecus roxellana; assembly: GCF_007565055.1. NCBI lineage: Eukaryota > Metazoa > Chordata > Mammalia > Primates > Cercopithecidae > Rhinopithecus > Rhinopithecus roxellana. The sequence goes on from NC_044551.1 coordinate 72,138,051, forward strand.
AGGTATCATGATCATTTTCGAAGTCCTTTAAGGTTTCTGAGAATAATTCACCATTGTTCTGAAACCGGTATTCACTTGATAAGAAGGTCCATTCTCACAATCCTGTGCACACAGTAGTACATGGCTATCGATGACACTTTTTAAAGATTCCACAGGCCAATACAAATAGTCATTATCTGAATCATTATTTAGCCCTCCTACATCCAATTATTTCCAATAAATCTTCTAGTTGAGTGACAGACACTCCAATGTCCAACAGAGGACAAGTCCCCAGGTCTATGTCAAGACTTAGAGCTCACCTGTTGCCCAGTTTTTATGGCAAAAAACTGATGTTGGCCCTCTCCTCCACACACGTAACCAAATGCCCGGTTGTCTGTCACATCACGGGCAATGAAAGAAATCTTATTTACTGGATGTTCGTGCTCTATTACCTTAAAAAAACAAATAAAGAGTAATTTATTAAGAAAACCAGAATCTATTTGCAGGCTAGCACACCTAAGCCTCAGACACATATATGAAGACATATATAAAAAGGTTAACCATTTGAAGAAAGGTTAAAGAACTAAAAAGTTTCTGGTTGAAGGCTAGAGCATTACTCTTGCTAAAAAGGGCTTCAAAAGAAAGAAGAATAGAAAACAAAAGCGGGAAGAATGTTCCTTCTTAAAATATTGATACTTTACTCTCCCTGCTTTAAAGACATGATGCCATATAGCAAGGAATGACTGAGGATTAGACGACCAAGTGAAGAGGAGACATTTAGCCCTTAAGCCAAGTCAAATAGGCCAACTTCCCCAACTCAAACACAAACTTAAATGAACAGCATAACTAAGCTAGAGGAGTGTTCACAGGGATTCATTGATGATGGCTCAGAGTGGCCAAGGAACCATCCTATGTGTTATTGGAACAGTATTCCCAGTCTATTCTGCAGGATACCAAATACTGTCATTGAGTATTTCTCAGCCTCACCTAGACAGCCTAATACATAGTAACATAATGTAGTAATAATGACATTATGTTAATGACATAATGACTATGTCATTAACCAGGAATTATAAGGGGTGGGGGCTTTATTGGCTTAGCAGTGTCTTTTCTTCTATTTTTCCCTCCTTTCTTTTGATCCTTTCAAGCAGGTAACAAGGTTCAACTCTTCAGGGATATTTGTAGGTGGCACAGTGTGTCTCGGCTTTTGGTCCTGAATGTCTAAGGCCACTGAAAACATGTTATTATCTTAGAAAGTTTGAGGAGAGAGAGAAGGGTGAGAGAAACATGCCACCTTTCTCTGATGGGCTTGGGAAAATAAGAGTTGAGAAATAAAGGCGACTGATGAAGAGAGTGGTGCCTGAGGACCCCAGCACCAGCAGGCTGAGTGGGGTCCACTAGGGTGCCAGGGCCCTAGGTTTGCATAGTAGATAATAGGCACTCTAGAAAGGGATGAACAGTAACTGGAGGTCTCCCCACAGTATGGTTATGCAAGAGAGTATTTTATAGCAATGGTAATGAGCCACACACATTTTAAAATAAATCACAGAAGGCTTGACGTATGATAAATAGCTTTCTGATAAGGCTTAAAAACAAAGCAAAATAAGTAAGACTGTTCGTAAGTGATAGAACAACAGGAACCAACAAAAAATAAACAAGGTTACATCTGTGAGGTGAGAAGGCAGGGAAAAAATAAATGGAAAAAGAGGTAGATGTGTTACAGGTGAGGTTCTAGCTTTAGGTTAGCTGGTAAGTTCACATGTAACCAATACATAAAAGTGTCACAAACTAGGGGTTAAAATTAATCTAGTTCTGTATAACTGAGGTCAAAAATATATATATATAAAGTTTTACTTTATAAATTATATATATTTATTTATATTTTAATATATATTTAAAATATTTATATTGTATAAATTATATATATATTTATTTAATTTCAAAACTATATATATTTATATATTATAGACATAATGTGAAGCTAAGCCTATTAACAGACTTAATAGACTTAGATTCATATTTATTATAGAACACAAATTCAAAATAAAGTATCTTGACTTTTACCCCCATTCTGTTTTCTGCCTGTTCCTTCTGAAGATGTAATATCTGCTGTATTTGTTCCCCACAGAACGTTGAGAAAGAAGAAGGGGAGCCGAAATTCAAGTAGCAAATTGTTGGTCAGACTCAGGTGGTCAGAGAGGTATCAGCAAACGTGAATTCTTACCCCAGTTTTCTCATCAATTATTTTTATCCCAGAAAGGGAAATGTTGACCCAGATCCTTTGTTTGTGTTGTCCCTGAGACCGACCAGCTGCCGCCATTCCCTGATGAGGGTGGAAAAGCAAGAGAAGTTGAATTTTTTAAAACATTCTACAATGCTTTTAATATCAAAAATTTCCAAGTCAGTCAGCTTTGTTTTCAACCTGGTTTGCCATCGATGAAAGAATTTTGCACTTTTCATCAGGGACAGCAGGACGGCACGGAAGACGTTGAACCAGCGCATCCCTTAGTTAGCTGTGCGAACTCAGACAAGTCACTCTAAATCTCTTGGCCTCACAATAGTCACTCGTAAAGATCAACTAGAAGATCTTTAGAGATGTTTCTTCTAGGCCTTGAACTATTGAACAAGTATTATTCATTTAGTCAGTTTCACATAGTGCCATAGTACTAAATTTTAAAATTCAAAAAGCGGAAAGGCTAACACTACAGAACACCAGTGTCTAAATAGAATTCTAAATTTTATCATAACAATTCCCAGGTCTAAAACAGGATATTCCGTGCTCTCCACATATAGTCAGAGAAACAATGTACACATTTGCACATAGCTTTTATAGGAATAGAAATAAGAATAGGTTTAGTTCGTCCCAATGTTGAGTTTGCCAGAAGGAAAAGGCATCTAGAGTCCTGCTATACTTGATAAAATTAGGTCTCTAGGACATCCCTCCAAATATGCAAACACTCACGGCTTCTCAGAAAATGGGGCACTACTGATGGATAATGTAATTAAAAGGGGTTTTCAAGTAACTGAACATAGGTCAACAAGAGCTTCTAATATAATTCCCTCTCTTGGACTTTCGCTTAATATACAGATAAAGCATTCATTTCCTTTTTACCTTTAGTTTCATCATAGAGTCTTGGCTCATTTTATCCCCTCTTGCGTCTGGCACATCATCAATACCAATCAGCTTGGCCTTATATTTTACACCATCACCTTTGAACCTTGCTAAGAGATATTCATCTGTCTTTTCAGGGCCTGAGAAAAGAAAAGAATACAGGATAAAGAATGCCAGTTCTAATTATGACCAAATATGCTCTAGACTCTCCAAAATTTAAGTAGTATAAATCCTAATTATACGACAACTGATCATGTATATAATATTCTATCCTGTCTTATTCTTACTTCCCTTGAGCAAAATCATGTTCCACAATCAACTGTGTATGGAGTTGGGGTGGGGAGAAAATAAACTCTTAGAAGTACAAAATTGACAGCATTAGGGGAAACTTATGGGAATATGGGAGGTGGGAGTTGGGGACATTGTTCATCATAGCTCTTTTTAAGTCTTTAAAAGAATATAAGGATGACAATATACGTATTTTTAACATAAGAAAAATAAGCTGCAAAACAAATGACCAACATTTTAAACTATCAATAAGGCAGAAAGGAATTATGCCTAAGTTCTCTTGAAAATTATTAAGATAATTATCCCATCTTTATATTGTCTTTTGCTCCTTTTACAAGGTCTGTGCAGTCCCATTCCCAATGAGTTCAGTAAAACCAAATGGTAAATAAAAAGTAATTAATGATTGCATTATTAACTGAACAAGATGCCTATGAGTATTTCCCAGCTGGACCTAAGTGGGTGTAATCGCAGGTTTCCAGAGATATCTTATTACATGTGGGATGAACTGGTCTCTTCTCCCAAAGTACAACTTTCCTATTAGGAGAACTTGAGACTAAGCTGAGGTTGAAGGAAGATAAGAGCCAGCCCTTACTTTATTCTGAATCTCACATTTCTCCAGGGAAGTATAGCTCCCTTCCTTGGCTTCAAGAGGATTTCTCCATACCTTTCTTTTTTTCCTTCTTTGAAGGTGCTTTTGGTGCGGCCTGTTGGTCGGGCTGACCATTGGTGGCACCTGTCTCCACTTCGTTAGACATGGCAAGAAGGCAGGCAGCAAACCCCAGTACCAGTGAACACTTGGTGACACCAGGCGATCCCCGATGGAGAAGTCTCAAATAAACATAACCTCCCACAGATGCCTGTAGGCAGAATTTAGAGGCATATTGAGATCAGAACGCAGCAGACCCAGACTTTATGCCGGAATAGGCTTACAACTAGTGACTTTCTTTTGTAGTTCTTTGGACTCATTTTGTTCCTTCTCCTGCTGTATTAGACTGAAGACTGAAAGCAGGGGAGTGGGTAGGACCGTTTCCTTTGTAGTTTCCAAAATGGAATATGTGTGCCTATTAGGTTTTTCTTTAAGCACTTGGTATCTGGTAACGTTTAATGATTATCTAGCTGAGCAGTTTTTATTAGAACTTTGGCATAAAAATCAAGTATTAAAGATAGGGATCGAAAACTTGCTAGGTTTTATTGCAAAACAGAAATAAATCGAATGCTGAGCCTGGTGAGATTGCAAATGCCATTTGAGATTGGACATTATAAATTTCAGTTCTTCACAAAACTGCTTAACTGTAAAGGCAGTGACTAGAGTTATGAACTGTATCTTATTCACATTGATAAATTTGTTTTAAGTATTAGGATTCTGCATATGATCCCCAGGGCTATCCAAGCACTATAAAAGACATCCTTTTTTGCCATTAACACTTATTTGTAACAGGGAAATAATGGATTGAGGGGGTGCCAATTGTGCAACTCATCTAGTACATTTTTATGCTATTATTCAGCACCACCATCCTCCAAACAGTCTGTCCTGTGCTCTCATAACCTCTGCCCTACCCACAATGTATCATAGTAGGAGAAACAGGAAAACGCAGTCATTGTAAACCACACAGAAGTGAGCTAACTTGCCAAAAGGTTCTCTCACTTCCCAGGAGCCAATGTTTCCATATAGCTGTAGAGAGATCTAGAGTGAGTAGATTAATTTTCTACATTAACTGATGACCAAAGGCAAAGAAAAGTCATTCATTGTTTTGTAATCATTTTAAGACAACGTGTGGGAACATGTGGGCTGGTACACTAACCCCTTCACAACCCAGCCTTCACCAAAAGCCCTCTGCATTCTGTGCCTATACCACCCAATTAAGTGAACATTTTAATTGAAGGACTAAGCCCACCACATAAGAATACCTGTCGTTTGTTAGATACTTAAAGAGTATTTAAATAAAAAATAAGTCTCAAGTTTTCACTCAATTTAAATTTCACTTAGCTTGTTTACAAATGTCAACATGTTTTCATAGGGGTCAGTACTTAATTTCTCCCACCGTGAGTTTTAAAATAGTCTTTATAATCTGAACAGTCTTTAAATATATACATTCATGCAATCTATGTATGAGTAATATTATCTGAATTGTTTCATTTGGAGATTTAGTAGTTAATTTTGCTCAAAGACACCTGGCTGGTTGGCAATCAGGGAGACAGTCTGTTTACAGATGAAAGTCTCACACAGTAGAAGACTCAAAGTCATACTTAACTCAGGACTTAGGTGGGAACCAGGCACTACTAACCTTTTACTTGTATTAACTCTGAAAGATTCATAGTAGTCCTGTGAGTATTACTGTATCACAATATTTCATTTTCCAGAGGAAGGCCAAGGCATAGATAATTTTTTTTTCTTTTTCCTTTTCCTTTTCTTTTCATTTCTTTTTTTTTTTTTTTTTTTTTTGAGACAGAGTCTCACTCTGTCACCCAGGGTGGAGTACAGTGGCGCCATTTTGGCTCACTGCAACTTCCACCTCCTGGGTTCAAGTGATTCTCCTGCCTCAGCCTCCTGAGTAGCTGGGATTACAGGTGTGCGGCACTACGCCCGGCTAAGTTTTGTATTTTCAGTAGAGACGGAGTTTCAACCATGTTAGTCAGGCCGGTCTCAAGCTTCTGACCTCATGATCCACCCAACTCGGCCTCCCAAAGTGAAGGCACAGATATTTTAAATGACATACCTGCTAAGTGGTATAATCAGGTTTGTAACCCAGACTGTCTGGCCCCAAACCAGGGTTCCTCAACACTGCAGTGACAAATCTCAGCTGAGAAGCTGTATTCCAGCACAGCTTCACGTAGTCCTCTTGAAGTACACATGTCCATTGCATCGTTTACACACAAGTCTATTTGCTTGTCTGTCCATACACTGGACTATAATCTCCTTGAAGGTAGGATACTTATTTCTCAATGTCTGAGATATAGATGGCATTCGTGTAGATGGTAATGAGGACAACTGTAGCTATGCACATTTTCTTCCTTGCTTGTTATGTGTATACACTGGTATGTATTACCTGTTTTCTTATCTTTCTATCTTCTCTTTTAATGCAAGTATTTTTGAAGTTAAATGTACAATTTTGTCTTTAGGCAGTGAATTATTCAGATGGGACTGTGACTGAAGTCTAGGGATGGTTAATGTAGCCCAAAGACACTAACCGTTTTCCAGAAATGAATGTGATGCCTGTTGGGTCTTTGTAGCTTCCCAGTTTGGGGAGAAGGTGAGAACATCTTTCTCGGAATGAAAGACAGTTGCACCTTTTTAGATGGAAACATTTGTGTGGCTGTCGGGGGAAAAGTTGAAAGGTGTGGAAGGGTGTATGTGGATGCTGAGTAGCTAGAGGGGTGATCTGTGCCATTTATTAAGTTGTCTCAGCTTTAGAACTACCTCTATCCCTGGTTAGTGAAGCTGGAGCTAGACTATGCAAACATTCCTGCTTTGCCTGCTGGCTGCATGGTGGCTCTGCCAGTAAGGGGCGCAGGAAGGAAACTGCCAAGCTGGAGAAGGGACACGGACATGTCTGCTTGCTCCACATGGACTTCCTTATGGCTTGAGGCTCCTGGGAGTGTGACTCTAGTAGAGCTTCTTCACCCCAGCAGCAAGAGTTTCTTCCTAAAACAGCCCCTGAATCCAGTCTTAACACTTGCAGAACTAGCCTCATCATGCCCATCTTGGAGACACCAGCATTAGTCCTCTGGTGTACTCTCTCCAGGCCAACAGGTCCCAGGTCCTCAGATACAGGGACTCCAGTCCTAGCTGAGCAGTACTCCCTTCTCACAGGCCTCAGAAGCAGCACCATGAGACCCCCTCCTGCAAGCTTTATAAACTTTGACGGTTCCAATGTCTTACCTTTGTCCACTCAGCCCTAGAGGTGGTAGCTGCTTTCTGTAGTTTACTTACCCAGTGATGACTTGGTCTTCTCTTCTTACTCTCTCAGTTTTCTAGCTAACAACTTTACACCTAGTTAACACTTAATATCTGCAGTCATGCAACCATGAACAAGCCTGATTTTGGAAGCTAAGCAGGGTCAGGCCTGATTAGTATTTGAACGGGAATTAATGCTTAACATTAAAATCTTTTAAAATAACTGGTGTGGACTGAACTCCAACTGACACAATGGTAAGGCTAATCTGTTTTGATTTCCAGATCAAAAAACTATTCTTTAAGGATACCCTAAATGTGGCAGATTCAAGTGTTTCATCTGAATATTAATCCTTATATGCTTTTAAAAACCATATTATTTTGGCTTTCAAGGCTATATTTATATACTTTGATATCTACTTTTTACTTCCTAGGCCCAGAACAAGAACTGTAACAATCTATTCCAAAACAGAATACATTCTATTTTCTTCACGGGAGGCCATTGAAGTATATGTGACTATACCTTCAGGAATGTCTTGCTTAGGTCAGTATTACACTGAGTTCATCAATGCATGTGTTGATAGTAGCAGCAAGATGGCCCAGAACTGGGTTAGAATCGCTGGCTGAAAAAGTGATCTGGGCTTAAGAGTTTGTTGCCCATCTTTAAAGCCGGATATGATACTTTACTGCAGGGTATTATTTCTGACATGAAAAGACTTAGCTCATTAAATTTGGCTATTTGTATTCTAACATGAGTCTATTTTAAAAGAATTTGAGAAGTGCCACAAAGAACTTTGAGGGGTTTGAGGGAAGGGAACGGTGGCATGTGGGTTTAGTCATGAAAGTAATACAAGACATAGTTTAAGACCACATATCAAATCTAGCACTGGCAAACTGGGCCAAATGGAAGCGTTCTAAGGTGAGTGGTGTTACCTTGCTACAAGTTTTTATAGCAAAAATTTCTCTGTTCAGATATTTAAATACAGCTTTTCATAGCATTGGAGTTGTTTTAAAAGTATTTGTTTTCCTTTGACTATATCCTTTTGCCATTTGGGTATGAGCAATTCCAAGGGACAAGGAAGAAAAACATGAGGAAAAGTTTAATAATATAAATTCCCTGAAGAAAATGGATGTGTATGTTGAGTTGCAGTAGCCAAGGGTAAGTCTCACTGTAGGCCATACAATTGAAAATGTATCTATCTTTACTTCCTGAAATGATCAGAAAGTAGACTCTGCCCATAGACTGCAAGACTACAAACCCCTTTACAACAAAATGTTCAAGACTTATTGCAAGATTTTAACAAAAGTGTACATCCAGTTATGCACATACTAGAGTGATAATTTACCTTTTTCCCAAGGTTTAAAGAGCAAGTTCCCATCACAGACTTGTCAAATAGGCAAGTTATCATCTAACATGAAGTAGATAGAAGGCGGCTCGCTTATAGACTTAGATCCCTCTGTAGAGAATAATTGGTTTAAACTTAATATTCAATATTCAAATGCATTACATTTGATTACCTTTCCAAACTGGGGCTCTATTGAAGAAAGTGTCTAGCTTATGTTAAGCAACGGGGTCTGTTTAAAAGCTCTAGGATGGTAATAATCTCTTATAAAGGGAAGCAAGTAAGTGTAGCACAAGGAGGAAATATACAATTTTCTCACTTGTTGGGTGTAGTCTCAGGTCCCTTCAGTTCAAAAAGTGCAAAATTAGTCAGGAAATACACCCAAGGGGTGTTATCACAAGGCAAGGATTACAAATTAAAGCTCAAAAACACATAAAAAGGCACACAAGCACAGTTCCCCATCTAAAAATAGCTAGTTTGTTATCCTGGTTCTCAGGGACAGGCTGTTTCCTTCATTGGAAGATTGAAAAGAGAAGTAAGATGACACATGTGAAAACAAAGGAGGATCTAAAGTTATCCTATAGTCCTGACTCCTTTTTAAGGCCTCAGATAGAACAGAAAGCTATAAAGGAAACTCTGCTATATTAATAAAATTAGCTTCCATTTAAGTGAAGATCTCTAACTTGGATTTTGGACTTAATACAAATCTCCCTGAAAGAATGCAGAGACTTCCCCCCTTCTGTGATACTAGCATCAGATGACTATGAGAGATTCTGGAGCTTGCAACATCTCTCCTGGTTTCTGACAAGGCTCTGAGAAATTTATTCTGGAAGACTGCATGAATCATCTTAGAATGACCATGGACTTTGTAATAATACAAATCAGCTATTACTTAGTCCTTAGTGATTCATATAAAATGTCTAGTGCTTTCAATCCTTGAATTGCCAGCATGGTGGACAATGATTAGTCTAGGCTTTGTAGGGGTAAAGTTAGCTGACACTTCTTATATATCCTTACCCTTTCTACCAGTAGGAATGTGTTGGCATCAGCAATGGTACTGCTTAATGATTCCAAGGTTTTGAAGCAATGTCATAATACAAGTGTCAACCATCCTCCCCTGTGACCCCCAAGCCTACCTTCTTACCCTAATTATACAGAGCAGGCAGGAAAAGTGCTTTGTCAGTCTCAAAATGCTGGTAAAAGGAATAACTTGAGTTAGGGACTTAGTGGTAGCTCCATTCCACAGATGGTGGGGAATTTATTTTTAACATAAAGGGGAATGGTACAAACACCTAGTATACCAACCACTAAGAACACTTATCCCAAAAGGCCTATGAAACAGAATGTCTCTCTTCTTCTTCTTCTTCTTTTTTTTTTTTTTTTTTTTTTGAGATGGAGTCTTGCTTTGTTGTCTAGGCTGGAATGCAGTGGTGCAATCTTGGCTTACTGCAACCTCTGCCTCCCAGGTTCAAGCCATTCTCCTGCCTCAGCCTCCCAAGTAGCTGCGATTACAGCTACTTGCCACCATGCCCAGCTATTTTTTTTGTATTTTTAGTAGAGACAGGGTTTCACCATGTTGGCCAGGCTGGTCTCGAACTCCTGACATCAGGTGACCCACCTGCCTCAGCCTCCCAGAGTGCAGGGATTACAGGTATGAGCCACCACACCCGGCCGAATGTGTCTCTATTTTATGAATAATGAAATGGACACAACAACACAAAATCAATCCCTCATAAGTCATTGGGCTCAAAGTGAGCATAGTCTGTGTTTCCTCTTCTCTTACATATACTGTCTCTCTTGCCTTTTCTTGAATCTCACTGATTTTAACCTTTATTTTATAAGCTACTTTCAAAAAGTCATCATCCCACTGACATTAACATACCATTAATTTTTCAGAACAAGCCACATAAAATAGACACAGGGAAAGGAATTAAGGAGACTCAAGAAGAAAGCAACATGAACTTATTTGTTTAGAATGTCCAGTACTTTGTACTGGACAGAGAATGTGCTTCCTTGTTTCTTTGAACTTTCTGCCTGCCTCAGCTAAAGTGCGGAATTAGGGTGACATGTGAAATATTAACCTCTAAGACAGACCTCGGGGTCCAAGAGGGCAGCAAACAGCCTTTACCGCTATCTTCAAAGTAGCCCTTTAAGAATAGGGGTCATTACCAGCGATGCTGTAGCAAAGTTAGACTGTTTCTGACACTTTATGCAAATCCTTCCTCCTTTAACTGCTTGTTTGGATTCTTATGCTTTTAGGAAGGCTCTTCTACTTTGCAAAGACCAACTTGAGCAGACAGTAAGATTTTTACAGCCTGTTTCACTGAGGAATGAGACTATGCTAATGCATACTGAAAAGGAGTCCTTATAAGATTTTCTTGTAAATGCTGACACTGCTGTAGGGGCCTCACTAACAGAACAAGCCCGAGTCAATGAGCTATACACAAGTTATGCATTTACAGCGAGGAGGTATCATTGCCTTTAACCTTTGAAAATGATATGGCAGGACTTAGAGGACTTATTAAATCTTGAACCAAGATGCTTTCCCTGTTTTTGGAACCAAGTCAGACCAGAGTTAAGATTCTCTTATACAGTTAATTTTGGGTAGAGGTGGGATAGCATAGCAACTAATAGCTCAGGCTTGGGAGTCCCACCTACCCAGGATTCATCATTTCCTTGCTCTGTGGCTTGAGGCAATTTATCTAATGTTTATTTCTTCACCTGTAAAATAAGAATATAGTTTGCTGAGTTGTTAGGAAAAAATTCAGAAAGAATTTACATAGAGACATCTGTACCTGGCTTAGAACGTGCTTAACAAATGGTAGTTGTATTAGTCTGTTCTCACACTGCTGTTAAAGACATACCTGAGACTGGGTGATTTATAAAGAAAAAGAGGTTTAATGGACTCACAGTTCCACATAGCTGGGGAGGCCTCACAGTCATGGTGGCAGACAAGAATGACAGCCAATTGAAAATGGGAAACCACTTTGAAAACCACCAATCTCATGAGACATTCACTACCAAGAGAACAGTATGGGGAAAACTGCCCCCGTGATTTAATTACCTCCTACCAGGTCCCTCCCACAATACATGGGAATTATGGGAGCCACAATTCAAGATGAGATTTGGGTGGAGACAAAGCCAAACCATTTCAGTAGCTACTATTAAACCAAAGCTAGGTCACAGAAGCTATGTGCTGTGCAGTCTTGTGCTCTTTCCAACATTGCATTTCCACAGTAAGTGTTTAAACACTTTTAGAGCAATAAGAACCTATACTCAAATTACTAATAAGTGGAAACGTGGAATGGTGTAATAGTTTATTTATTTATTTATTTTGAGACAGAGTCTTGCTCTTGTTGCCCAGGCTGGAGTGCAGTGGTGCGATCTCAGCTCACTACAACCTCCACCTCCTGGGTTCAAGTTATTCTCCTGCCTCACCCTCCCAAGTAGTTGGGTTTACAGGCATCAGCCACCACGCCTGGCTAATTTTTTGTATTTTCAGTAGAGACAGGGTTTCACTATATTGGCCAGGCTGGTCTTGAACTCCTGACCTCAGGTGATCCACCCGCCTTGGCCTCTCAAAATGTTGGGATTTCAGGCATGACCCACTGCACCCAGTCTAGCACTTTAATTAATAAAGCCCAGGTGGAGAAGTGAGAGGGTTTGCCAATGTAAGAGCCACCTCCTGCCCAGCTCTGCCTTCTGAGCCTACAAAAGTTGGGTTCTGATGGGAACAGACTCTGGGAACAAAATCTACTCTAAGTTACCCAGAGAGCCCTGTTCCAATGAATCCTGAGTCAAAATTCATACCTACATCATTATCACGGACAGTTTAGAAGATCTGCTTCACATCATCTGAGAAAATTTTACTGTGGAGCTCTTAAACCATTGATATTCATATCATACCCAGATAAATTAGATCACAGTCTCTGGGCATAGAGACCCAGGTATCAATATATTTTAAAGATTCCTAGATCACTCCAATGTACTGACCTATGTGAGGTCCAATGGTCTATTTTAACAGCCCTTTGTCTGCTTAAAGAAATGCCACGTGGGTTAGACTTGAGCTGGAAGAAAACTAGGGAATAATTTGGCCACATCATCTTATTATAACGATTAGAAAACTGAGGGCAAGAAAGAGAGTTTGACTTGTCTATTGTGAAACGGCTGGTGGGGACAAAGCTGGCACCAGGAAAGATCTAGCATGAGACTCTAATGCCTTATTCCTAGAGATTACATGTGTCTGTTTTTAAAAACCATTTTTTAAAAACAGGATGTACAAAGCCCATTGCATGGGGACTGAACCAAGAATGCCTTCCATTTAGTAGATATACCAAGCAAAAGAACAAGAAGATAGCTTAGCAGGGTAATTTGAACATGGTATTTAATAGATATTTTCTGAATCAAAATAGAAAAAGGATTTTACATGGACTAATTATATATTGTCACTAGATTCCTTTTTGCCTAGGTAGCAGGAGTTACTTAGTGAAACTGTCTCATTCATACTGATTTGGATGTTTTGCCTAAGTCTGAGACTTGCAGATCAAAGCATTTAAATTTATTTCAGTACATTCTCTACTATTCAGTGCTTGGCCTTTAAGTTTTAGTTTTTTCTATTTTTTTTTTTTTGTTTGTTTGTTTGTTTTTTGAGCATGATAGGAAGTCTAAGCTCTTGAATTGGCAACTTTCAATACTCTGGACTCATTATAACCAGTCCTAATTTTGTACCCACCTCTACCCATTTTGTTTTTTTAAATAACTTGTCATTAGGAATGTATCTTATTGGAGCATAAGAAACAGTCCTCACCATAAAGAAAGTTGAGGAGAGTTTAAACTTTAAAGAAGCTTCATGCATCCAAATAGGGGCACATTCTTTGTTTTTTGTTTTTTGAGACAGAGTCCTGCCTGCTCTGTCGCCCAGGCTGGAGTGCAGTGGCGTGATCTCAGCTCACTGCAAGCTCCACCTCCTAGGTTCAAGCAATTCTCCTGCCTCAACCTCCCAAGTAGCTGGGACTACAGGGGCCCGCCACTAGGCCCAGCTAATTTTTGCTTTTTTTTTTTTTTGAGACGGAGTCTTGCTCTGTCGCCCGGGCTGGAGTGCAGTGGCCAGATCTCAGCTCACTGCAAGCTCCGCCTCCTGGGTTTACACCATTCTCCTGCCTCAGCCTCCGGAGTAGCTGGGACTACAGGTGCCCGCTCGCCCGGCTAGTTTTTTTGTATTTTTTTTTTAGTAGAGACGGGGTTTCACCGTGTTAGCCAAGATGGTCTTGATCTCCTGACCTCGTGATCCGCCCGTCTCGGCCTCCCAAAGAATTTTTGCATTTTTAGTAGAGACAGGGTCTCACTATGTTGGTCAGGCTGGTCTCGAACTCCTAGCTTCAGGCAATCCACCCGCCTCGGCCTCCCAAAGTGCTGGGATTACAGGCATGAGCCAACGCGCCTGGTCTTTAGACTGGGCAGTGCCGCCCAATTCACTGCAAGTGTCTGAAAGTGTTCATAAGTGGAACAGAAGTATTAAGGTTATGGTCAGTTTTGCAATTGTGTTTTTGCACAAGTGCTATTAGTTTGAGCGCTTAACTGCACTAGAGTTGGAAAAAATAGAAAGTATAGTCTTCACAGTGAGAACATGTTCTGGCCTCTCGGCAAAGCTGGGTGTAAGTTAATATGCTTGTATGAACACAGACATGCAGAGACGATTGATTCTAGAATCCTTCTTTACACTTATTCAGGTTCTAAGAAAGACAGCAGTGTCAGAATGTCCTTTTGGTCTTTTGATCATGTGGAATTTTTGTGAATATGGACATATGAGGCTTGAGCTTGAATTAATTGGCATTAGAGAGTATATACCCATTTCAGCTTAAATGTCCCATTTCAGCTTTAATGTGGGAGAAGAAACATATTCTACTCCAGTTCTCAAGTATAACCTCCTCTGGCTTAAACTAAACAGAACGGGAATCCAACTTTCTCCTTTAATTCACTTCTACAAAGGGAAGGAAGTGACATTGAAACTTTAGTTTAGGGAAACTACAGAGGTTAAAAATCATACTTCTGTCATTGTCTTACATTGCTGGCACTGAATCATTTGGGCTGTGATCTGCTTTACATCAGGGACCATTTGGTACGTGAGCTTCGTATATCTCAAGCGAGCTAGGTAGGACAATGTTGTGGGCACAACTTGACATGGAAATGGGGAATTATGGTCTAGTGCACAGCACGCTGCAACAGAGCTTTTGCAGAGCTCTGTATTTGGAGGCTGCTAGCCACCGATGCCGCATAATTCTTTCATTATATGGTATGTCTTTCCTTATATGCTGTTCTCCCTTTTGTACTTGTCCCTGGGAAGTGATGTAGAGAAGAGAGATTGACAAGGTAATGACTATATCCTTGAGCCCAGAGTTATGATATTAAATGTCATCTCGAACCACCCTGCTGGCTGCTTCTCTTTCTACTTAGAGAAATATCAAGTCACCTATGGAAGGAGCCATGAGTGATTCCCATCACTTCTGAGGAAAAGCTATCATGAAACCATTGTTCTGGGAAAAAGGGTAATATGGCATTATTAGGGGGTTGGAGGAGTTTGGCAAAGGCTACTCTTTCCCATATACTTTAGGCTTTAGAGCTCAAAGGTATCTGGGAACCTGGTGAACAAGTCTGTAGAGTAAGCTGAGGTGCTTCTGGGAAATGGTCAATGGGCTGAAGTGGTCTGACACTGGGGAGGGCCCAAGGGAAGGTGGGTAGTCTTAACTAAAGACCTGGGACAAGGTGTCCAATCTGACCCAGCCAAGCAGACCCGGGCAGCATGGGCATGCCTTGGTACAGTGGCTGGTGGGTGGCATGCATTATCACACTGAAAGAGCCGTGTGACCAGAGGGCCTGTAGGGACATGGCGGAACTCTGCTGAGCACTTCCCATACCTGGAGACGCTACTGTAGGACCAGAGATGGTCACACCTGCCCCAGTCACCAGAGCACTTTCTTCATTGGCTAAACCCCACCAGGTTTTGGTGGTAGCCCAGTCTCTTGCACTAGGTGACTGTGTTGAGGCTGAAGACATCACACCGTGGTGACAACAGCAGGAGGGCACCCTCATAGGAGACCCCAAGAGCAGGAGGGCTTGGTATTTCTAGTTTTGAAGTGATATTAATCAGAACATATACCAAGAAAGCACTTTTGGAAGAAGATTTTAGAAAGCTAAAGTGTTCATAGGCAACTGGAATGGGTCAATAGAATAAACCAATTTTAAAATTTGAATTTTGAAGAACTCTATTTTGTATCATTTGATGGTAAAGTAGGACATTATATTTCGTTCTGCTTCCCTCCCACCCTAAATCCAAGGGCACAGAATATTCTAAAGAAAGAACAACTTACGTGAAAAATATTAGAGTTTTAATGTTAAAAAAAATACTACTGACATAGAAACCTCTAGAATTTTTCTATTGCAGTGTCTTTGGGGCAGTGACTTGACAGGAAGCACTCTGGAACTGATACAAAACACAGTACATGCATGAGTTTTACTTTAAATTTGGCATCTAAATATACAATATATTATGCTTGATCCTGGCAGGAAAAGGTAGTCAAAAAGTTAAGACTCAGAGGCAACACACTCACACCATTCACAGCTTTTACTACAATCCTCCCTCGTCATATACTTACCCAAACTAACCCAGCAAATGTTTTACTGTTTTCATGTCTGTCCTTTCAAAGCTAGGTTAGCTATTTCTACCAAAGATAACTCCTTTTCTTATTTCCGTGCTAGGTTTTTTGTTTGTTTGTTTGGTTTGTTGAGTCTCGCTCTGTCGCCCAGGCTGGAGTGCGGTGGCAGGATCTCAACTCACTGCAACCTCCACCTCCCAGGTTCAAGCGATTTTCCTGTCTCAGCCTCCCGAGAAGCTGGGACTACAGGTGCTAATTTTTGTATTTTTAGTAGAGACAGGGTTTCACCATTTTGGCCAGGCTGGTCTCAAACTCCTGCCTCAGCCTCCCAAAGTGCCGGGATTACAGGCGTGAGCCACCATGCCCAGCCCACCATGCCAGCTTTAAAATGAATTATACAAATAATCTTGGCAGTTTGTTTCCTAGAATATACAACATTAGGTTGTGCATTCTCATCCCCATATGAAATCATCCTGAATTCAGTCAACATAGATGTGCAGCATACGTCACTTGTGGACTTCAAGGTACAATCATTTCTTCATCCACCTCCCTCTGTGACTTCACCTATGATGCATATGCATATAAATCCTCATTGTTAAAAACTTCCCACTTTCTATTCAAGTGCTATGACAGTAGCCAGCTGTCTATGCTATGTCTATGTCTATGTCTATGTCAAAGTCTATGCTGATGTTAGAAGAGTTTTTAAAAAGCATGTTATTTAGAAGCATCTGTGCTACCAACATTAAGCTATAAATGAAGGGCCACATACACTGGTACAATTATTTTATGATATATGCCACACCAGGCCACTTTAAAACAAGTAGGTAATCTTAAACTTCTCCACTTCCAAAAACCAGTGCAAGAAATACTGCCTGATATTTGGTTTCTTCTTTAATAGCCTGGCTAAATTATATAAAATCCCAATGTGGTTTCCCTTTCCAGGCAAAGCCCCACATTTATATAATCCTCAAAGCCATTGCTTGAGTGTTGCTGTACCCTTTCTGCAACTCATGTTTCAAGGATACGCTGTTTAAAGAGTTTGAAGGAAGAAGAATCCAGCTGCCTTGTAAATCTGCACAGAGCAAACTAGGGGGTACATAGTGATTGTATACAGACAGTGGAACTTATTTTTTGTTTCATTTCTGTATAGAGAGCAAAACTATGAAAATACTTCTTACAGTTATGCAGACTCAAAACAAGATCAGTTTAGCTTATCTAATTCTAATATGTTGTCTCTAGGTTCCAGGTGGTATGCCCTTTGTGTTGATGTTCAACCTACCCATAGAGTTGGCATTAACCTTCCATGAGAGACTTGGCACTGGGTCACATTTCCACATCTGGTATGATCTATTTGAGTTGGGGAAGACATCCACAACCAACATTGCAGTTAGGCTTCATCTCCAGGAATACTGGTGGCCTTGCTAATCCCAGTGGCTATGAATAGCTATGTTTGTTTTGATTTGAAACTGCTTACTATTTACTGTTATCTGGTGTGCTCAAAATATTATCATTTAAGAAATGGTTCTTCCATGATTTAGTTAATTTCCTTTAGACAAGACGTGGTTGCTTTCAAATTAGATGAAGGAAAAAGGAGTCACTTAAAAATAAAAAGTGACTTGGTATTTATTTGTCAAATTTCAGGTTTACAGAGAACCAGCAACCTGACAACCAGCCATCTTTCCTCTTGACACCAGTGTTCAAGCAGGCTGAAGGTCAGAATCGTGGCAGTTTGTTTCCTAGAATGTGCAACATTGGATTGTGCTTCCTAAAAGGTCAGGAGAGCTCTTCTACAAGTAAGAATATATTCTTCATTTACTTATTTCTTGGTTACTGGACAAATTAGATAGGTTAATGGATAAGAAACCCCTGGGTAACTTTAGGTTTTTGTATACAAGGGAGAGAGGTGAATCTGTCAAATTGGTGTCTTGCTTTTTGTGATCACATAGTAATACCACATGAGTTGAATTCCAGATCCAAAAGAAGGTCTCCCAATGGTTAGCCTACCTGCTTGAAATTGTGCTTATGATTATTAAAAAAAAAAAAAAAAAAAAAAAAAAAAAAAAAAAAAAACTAAAAAGCTGCTGCAGATTGAGTACAAGATGAACAAAACTGGCAGAAATGCACAAGTATTCTTGAACTAAAGTTCACATCTGTCATTATTCTCTCATCTGTTGGGAAATAGTATTGGAACAAATATATTTTGTGGGAATAAATAAATGCACTTTTAAACTGAGGGATGTGAAAATTCCAAATGACAGTATTCTAGTTTCTGCTGAATTAAACAGGTTAGCTGTTGCACAATTGGAGCAATTACATTGAACAACAAAGTGTTCTAATGTATTGAAATACCTGTATACAGTTCAGCAACTGCAGAAATAGATGAGCACAGAAAGGTTCAATTATTAATACAATAAAACACCTACCACTTAATATCAGAATTTTGCTTATAAAGTCTGTGAGATAGGTTTTGTTTCACAAATTCTTTATATAAATCCAAGTTTACATACCTAAAATCACATCTGTTAGTATCATGTAAGTAATCACCATTGATTGGTTTATGCTTTCACAAACATGGCTAGACATCTATCTTTGGGATCAGAAAGCACACTCAGCAAGTTTGGAAGCATAATTCAAGGAACCTTGTATCTAGAAGAGATTTCAGAAAAGAACTACTCCTTGGTGACCCCAACCATTAAACATTGTTCCTAATCCAGAGAAGACCTCAGGAATTCAATTTCTATACCACTTTTGACAAGTCATTTAAATGACCTCTACAGATAAGATTAAAATGAATGATAGTGTTTCGGAGAACTAAGACTTCTTAAGAATGAATATATATTAAATAGCTCACACATCTTCTTTCTTGGTTGTAATACTCCAAGAACACAAGGACAGATCTCAAGTTTCACCTTAATCTGTACAGATTTCAGAAAGTTTATTCTAGGATTTATAGAGGGACTTTGAAGACTTTCTAACGTGTATACTCCACTGGATTGTTTTCTTCAGTCATCTCTTTTAGTCATCTCAGGGCTAGGGATGGGGAAAAAATAAACTTTGTATGAGTTGCATAAAAACAAGATATCCTGGAAAAGCTACCTGGTTGTGTCATTAGGCAACAGTTTCAAAGGCTCAAGTCTCGACTACTCCATTTACATTTTTTAAGATAAGCTCTTGAGATGGTATTAATCATTTTGGTATTAACAAATTTTGAGGATTGTAGAAAAATCTAGTTCTCTTCCCCAAAGGCAACATCGTATTCTTCTTACTTTTGATCTAGACATAATCTGTAAGATTGAAGTAATAAGTATCTTAACTTTATATTAATATGAAGTAATAGCCCATGCAAGGTGTTCGTTTCTTATAAACCTTATGCTACTGGCCTGATAAACAACTTCGTTGGGATATTTTTTTTTTTTTTTTTTTTTTTTTTTTTAATTATACTTTAAGTTCTAGGGTACATGTGCATAACGTGCAGGTTTGTTACATATGTATACTTATGCCATGTTGGTGTGCTGCACCCATCAACTCGTCAGCACCCATCAATTCATCATTTATATCATGTATAACTCCCCAATGCAATCCCTCCCTCCTCCCCCCTCCCCCCTCCCCATGATAGACCCCAGTGTGTGATGTTCCCCTTCCGGAGTCCAAGTGATCTCATTGTTCAGTTCCCAACTATGAGTGAGAACATGCGGTGTTTGGTTTTCTCTTCTTGTGATAGTTTGCTAAGAATGATGGTTTCCAGCTGCATCCATGTCCCTACAAAGGACGCAAACTCATCCTTTTTTATGGCTGCATAGTATTCCATGGTGTATATGTGCCACATTTTCTTAATCCAGTCTGTCACAGATGGACATTTGGGTTGATTCCAAGTCTTTGCTATTGTGAATAGTGCCGCAATAAACATACGTGTACATGTGTCTTTGTAGTAGACTAATTTATAATCCTTTGGGTATATACCCAGTAGTGGGATGGCTGGGTCATATGGTACATCTAGTTCTAGATCCTTGAGGAATTGCCATACTGTTTTCCATAATGGTTGAACTAGTTTACAATCCCACCAACAGTGTAAAAGTGTTCCTATTTCTCCACATCCTCTTCAACACCTGTTGTTTCCTGACTTCTTAATGATTGCCATTCTAACTGGTGTGAGATGGTATCTCATTGTGGTTTTGATTTGCATTTCTCTGATGGCCAGTGATGATGAGCATTTTTTCATGTGTCTGTTGGCTGTATGAATATCTTCTTTTGAGAAATGTCTGTTCATATACTTTCCCCACTTTTTGATGGGGTTGTTTGTTTTTTTCTCGTATATTTGTTTGAGTTCTTTGTAGATTCTGGATATTAGCCCTTTGTCAGATGAGTAGGTTGCAAAAATTTCCTCCCATTCTGTAGGTTGCCTGTTCACTCTGATGGTAGTTTCTTTTGCTGTGCAAAAGCTCTAGTTTAATTAGATCCCATTTGTCAATTTTTGCTTTTGCTGCCGTTGCTTTTGGTGTTTTAGACATGAAGTCCTTGCCCATGCCTATGTCCTGAATGGTACTACCTAGATTTTCTTCTAGGGTTTTTATGGTATTAGGTCTAACATTTAAGTCTCTAATCCATCTTGAATTGATCTTCGTATAAGGGGTAAGGAAAGGATCCAGTTTCAGCTTTCTACTTATGGCTAGCCAATTTTCCCAGCACCATTTATTAAATAGGGAATCCTTTCTCCATTTCTTGTTTCTCTCAGGTTTGTCAAAGATCAGATGGCTGTAGATGTGTGGTATGATTTCTGAGGACTCTGTTCTGTTCCATTGGTCTATAGCTCTGTTTTGGTACCAGTACCATGCTGTTTTGGTTACTGTAGCCTTGTAGTATAGTTTGAAGTCAGGTAGCGTGACGCCTCCAGCTTTGTCCTTTTGACTTAGGATTGTCTTGGCAATGCGGGCTCTTTTTTGGTTCCATATGAACTTTAAAGCAGTTTTTTCCAATTCTGTGAAGAAAGTCATTGGTAGCTTGATGGGGATGGCATTGAATCTATAAATAACCTTGGGGAGTATGGCCATTTTCACGATATTGATTCTTCCTATCCATGAGCATGGTATGTTCTTCCATTTGTTTGTGTCCTCTTTGATTTCACTGAGCAGTGGTTTGTAGTTCTCCTTGAAGAGGTCCTTTACATCCCTTGTAAGCTGGATTCCTAGGTATTTTATTCTCTTTGAAGCAATTGTGAATGGAAGTTCATTCCTGATTTGGCTCTCTGCTTGTCTGTTGCTGGTGTATAAGAATGCTTGTGATTTTTGCACATTAATTTTGTATCCTGAGACTTTGCTGAAGTTGCTTATCAGCTTAAGGAGATTTTGGGCTGAGACGATGGGGTTTTCTAAATATACAATCATGTCATCTGCAAACAGGGACAATTTGACTTCTTCTTTTCCTAACTGGATACCCTTGATTTCTTTCTCTTGCCTGATTGCCCTAGCCAGAACTTCCAACACTATGTTGAATAGGAGTGGTGAGAGAGGGCATCCCTGTCTTGTGCCAGTTTTCAAAGGGAATTTTTCCAGTTTTTGCCCATTCAGTATGATATTAGCTGTGGGTTTGTCATAAATAGCTCTTATTATTTTGAGGTAAGTTCCATCAATACCGAATTTATTGAGCGTTTTTAGCATGAAGGGCTGTTGAATTTTGTCAAAAGCCTTTTCTGCATCTATTGAGACAATCATGTGGTTCTTGTCTTTGGTTCTGTTTATATGCTGGATTACGTTTATTGATTTGCGAATGTTGAACCAGCCTTGCATCCCAGGGATGAAGCCCACTTGATCATGGTGGATAAGCTTTTTGATGTGCTGCTGAATCCGGTTTGCCAGTATTTTATTGAGGATTTTTGCATCAATGTTCATCAGGGATATTGGTCTAAAATTCTCTTTTTTTGTTGTGTCTCTGCCAGGCTTTGGTATCAGGATGATGTTGGCCTCATAAAATGAGTTAGGGAGGATTCCCTCTTTTTCTATTGATTGGAATAGTTTCAGAAGGAATGGTACCAGCTCCTCCTTGTACCTCTGGTAGAATTCAGCTGTGAATCCATCTGGTCCTGGACTTTTTTTGGTGGGTAGGCTATTAATTGTTGCCTCAATTTCAGAGCCTGCTATTGGTCTATTCAGGGATTCAACTTCTTCCTGGTTTAGCCTTGGGAGAGTGTAAGTGTCCAGGAAATTATCCATTTCTTCTAGATTTTCTAGTTGATTTGCGTAGAGGCGTTTATAGTATTCTCTGATGGTAGTTTGTATTTCTGTGGGGTCAGTGGTGATATCCCCTTTATCATTTTTTATTGCATCTATTTGATTCCTCTCTCTTTTTTTCTTTATTAGCCTTGCTAGCGGTCTGTCAATTTTGTTGATCTTTTCAAAAAACCAACTCCTGGATTCATTGATTTTTTGGAGGGTTTTTTGTGTCTCTATCTCCTTCAGTTCTGCTCTGATCTTAGTTATTTCTTGCCTTCTGCTAGCTTTTGAATGTGATTGCTCTTGCCTCTCTAGTTCTTTTAATTGTGATGTTAGAGTGTCAATTTTAGATCTTTCCTGCTTTCTCTTGTGGGCATTTAGTGCTATAAATTTCCCTCTACACACTGCTTTAAATGTGTCCCAGAGATTCTGGTATGTTGTATCTTTGTTCTCATTGGTTTCAAAGAACATCTTTATTTCCGCTTTCATTTCGTTATGTACCCAGTAGTCATTCAGGAGCAGGTTGTTCAGTTTCCATGTAGTTGAGCGGTTTTGATTGAGTTTCTTAGTCCTGAGTTCTAGTTTGATTGCACTGTGGTCTGAGAGACAGTTTGTTATAATTTCTGTTCTTTTACATTTGCTGAGGAGTACTTTACTTCCAATTATGTGGTCAATTTTGGAATAAGTGCGATGTGGTGCTGAGAAGAATGTATATTCTGTTGATTTGGGGTGGAGAGTTCTATAGATGTCTATTAGGTCTGCTTGGTGCAGAGATGAGTTCAATTCCTGGATATCCTTGTTAACTTTCTGTCTCGTTGATCTGTCTAATGTTGACAGCGGAGTGTTGAAGTCTCCCATTATTATTGTATGGGAGTCTAAGTCTCTTTGTAAGTCTCTAAGGACTTGCTTTATGAATCTGGGTGCTCCTGTATTGGGTGCATATATATTTAGGAGAGTTAGCTCTTCCTGTTGAATTGATCCCTTTACCATTATGTAATGGCCTTCTTTGTCTCTTTTGATCTTTGATGGTTTAAAGTCTGTTTTATCAGAGACTAGGATTGCAACACCTGCTTTTTTTTGTTCTCCATTTGCTTGGTAGATCTTCCTCCATCCCTTTATTTTGAGCCTATGTATGTCTCTGCATGTGAGATGGGTCTCCTGAATACAGCAGACTGATGGGTCTTGACTCTTTATCCAGTTTGCCAGTCTGTGTCTTTTAATTGGAGCATTTAGTCCATTAACATTTAAGGTTAATATTGTTATGTGTGAACTTGATCCTGCCATTATGATATTAACTGGTTATTTTGCTCAGTTAGTTGATGCAGTTTCTTCCTAGCCTCGATGGTCTTTACATTTTGCCATGTTTTTGCGATGGCTGGTACCGGTTGTTCCTTTCCATGTTTAGGGCTTCCTTCAGGGTCTCTTGTAAGGCAGGCCTGGTGGTGACAAAATCTCTAAGCATTTGCTTATCTGTAAAGGATTTTATTTCTCCTTCACTTATGAAACTTAGTTTGGCTGGATATGAAATTCTGGGTTTAAAATTCTTTTCTTTAAGAACGTTGAATATTGGCCCCCACTCTCTTCTGGCTTGTAGAGTTTCTGCCGAGAGATCTGCTGTTAGTCTGATGGGCTTCCCTTTGTGGGTGACCCGACCTTTCTCTCTGGCTGCCCTTAAGATTTTTTCCTTCATTTCAACTTTGGTGAATCTGGCAATTATGTGTCTTGGAGTTGCTCTTCTGGAGGAGTATCTTTGTGGCGTTCTCTGTATTTCCTGAATTTGAATGTTGGCCTGCCCTACTAGGTTGGGGAAGTTCTCCTGGATGATATCCTGAAGAGTGTTTTCCAACTTGGTTCCATTTTCCCCCTCACTTTCAGGCACCCCAATCAGACGTAGATTTGGTCTTTTTACGTAATCCCATACTTCTTGCAGGCTTTGCTCATTTCTTTTTCTTCTTTTTTCTTTTGGTTTCTCTTCTCGCTTCATTTCATTCATTTGATCTTCAATCGCTGATACTCTTTCTTCCAGTTGATCGAGTCGGTTACTGAAGCTTGTGCATTTGTCACGTATTTCTCGTGTCATGGTTTTCATCTCTGTCATTTCGTTTATGATCTTCTCTGCATTAATGAGTCTAGCTGTCAATTCTTCCACTCTTTTTTCAAGATTTTTAGTTTCTTTGCGCTGGGTACGTAATTCCTCCTTTAGCTCTGATAAGTTTGATGGACTGAAGCCTTCTTCTCTCCTCTCGTCCAAGTCATTCTCTGACCAGCTTTGATCCGTTGCTGGTGATGGGCTGCGCTCCTTTGCAGGGGGAGATGCGCTCTTATTTTTTGAATTTCCAGCTTTTCTGCCCTGCTTCTTCCCCATCTTTGTGGTTTTATCTGTCTCTGGTCTTTGATGGTGGTGACGAACTGATGGGGTTTTGGTATAGGTGTCCTTCCTGTTTGATAGTTTTCCTTCTGACAGTCAGAAGGACTCTCTGTTGGTCTGTTGGAGATTGCTTGAGGTCCACTCCAGACCCTGTTTGCCTGGGTATCAGCAGCAGAGGTTGCCGAAGATAGAATATTGCTGAACAGCGAGTGTACCTGTCTGATTCTTCCTTTGGAAGTGTCCTCTCAGGGGTGTACTCCACCCTGTGAGGTGTGGGGTGTCAGACTGCCCCTAGTGGGGGATTTCTCCCAGCTAGGCTACTCAGAGGTCAGGGACACACCTGAGCAGGCAGTCTGTCCGTTCTCAGATCTCAACCTCCGCGTTGGGAGATCCGCGGCTCTCCCCAAAGCTGTCAGACAGAGTCGTTCGCGTCTGCACCGGCTCCCGCTACTTCCCCTGTTGGTCTTCAGCTGTGCGCTGTCCCCAGAGGTGGAGACTACAGAGACAGGCAGGCTTCCTTGAGCTGCTGTGAGCTCCACCCAGTTCGAGCTTCCCAGCGGCTTTGTTTACCTACTTAAGCCTCAGCAATGGCGGGCGCCCCTCCCCCAGCCTCGCTGCTGCCTTGCGGATAGATCGAGGCAGACTGCTGTGTTAGCAGTGAGGGAGGCTTCGTGGGCGTGGGACCCTCCCGGCCAGGTGTGGGATATATTCTCCTGGAATGCCTGTATGCTTACAGCGCAGTATTGGGGTGGGAGTTACCCGATTTTCCAGGTGTTGTGTGTCTCAGTTCCCCTGGCTAGGAAAACGGATCCCCTTCCCCCTTGCGCTTCCAGGTGAGGCGATGCCTCGCCCTGCTTCAGCTCTCGCTGGTCAGGCTGCAGCAGCTGACCAGCACCGATTGTCCGGCACTCCCTAGTGAGATGACCCCAGTACCTCAGTTGAAAATGCAGAAATCACCGGTCTTCTGTGTCGCTCGCGCTGGGAGTTGGAGACTGGAGCTGTTCCTATTCGGCCATCTTGCTCCGCCCCTTCGTTGGGATATTTTAAAAGGCAATGCATTCATTAAACAAATCATCATATCACAGGGCACCAAATACACTGCTACTTCCCTAAGGTCTTAACTTATTTGACATGAAAAATTTATATATTAGGACAATTTAGTTTTTCTGGTTTTCTAAGCTATGAAGACTCATGTATTAGATCTGTGTGTGTATCTTTTAATATGTGTTATTCAGAATCATCTCCAGCTATAGATAGTTTTACAGTGCATCTAGTACTGGCCAACTCTCTATTCCTTCCATGTTAAATGAGTTTGGTTTATGTTAACAGTGAGATTACTATCTAACTACCCTGTTTAAAAAAAAATTATATTATTTTCTAGTTTGCAGAGTATTGACTAGAAATTGTATTATTTTTCCTTTTCACTAAAATTTATCATTTACAAACCTGCCTGGCCCTCAGTGTCACACATACCGCATTAACGGTCCAGGTTTGACTTTAGGGCAAAAGGTTGGTTTAAAAATCTGACTTACCACTGGGAGACTTTCCCAGAGTAAGCAGATGGGATGAGGGTTCTTTCTCCAGGCCTGTTGAATACACACCAGTCTTTAAGATAACTAATCATGGGGGTACCACTCTGGTTTCTAGTTCTAGCATGAGGTGAACTAATAGGAATGGTTCTTTATCAAATGACACTTAGCTGAGTGTCAGCAGAGACCTCCTGGCCCTTTATGAAATATTCATATTTATATTGAACTAAAAAAAGGTTTCTGGTTAGTCTACCCGGGAATGTCAACATCAATGAGTCATAATAAAGGAAGTTTGCTTGGTTCATAAAAAATGTTAATACTTAAGCAAGATGTTTCGTTAGCTTTTATTTTCTTCCAGAGCATTTCTCTGAACCACTAATGACCTGTTGCAAAACTCTGTACCTATTAGCAATTGCCATTTTAATACTTAAGGGAAACGTGGGATAGACACAAGTGATTAGCTAGGGGCTCCATTTGTAGCCTCTCTGTGTGATTCTTATTATGGTCATTAAATAAAAGTAACTTGATTCAGTCCTTGAAGCCTTAGAGGATCCACTCGATGGTAGCATCTGCTATTTTCTAGTCCTCCTATGCAGGCATTTTTAGCATCAGAGAATGCCATTAGATCATTTGTTTCATTAGCTGAACTCTATAGCCCTATGCAAAGACAAGTCTTCTTTGAAAGTCACTATTAAGTTCCTAATCCAATCTTTATTAAAAAGACTCAATATTGCAGACAAGCAAGTTAAGACAAATCCTCCAAAAGTAATGACCAAGCCCTTCCACACTCCATAGAAGCCTTTTAGTATAGCAAACTGTGAAATTAGAAAAATATTTATAGTTGCAATGTTTTTTTTTCAACTAGCAATGTGTTCCTTAATTAACATACTACAGAAGCATATAAACAATTAGTTCCACCAAGTAAAACGGTGAAAGAAACAACACCACCAAGTTTGCATAGTTCCTCTAAAATAAGCAAAGTTCTGCTTTTAGAGTTAATTATCAGAGGTGAGATGTGAATAAAGTTCCCTTCTCCGAGTCTGTCATTGGCTGTCGGAGCTGAGGCGGTTTCCTACCCTAAATGCTATTTTATATTTGCACCTGGGTCCAAAACATTCCCTTAAGGGGAAAAAAAACAAATGTCTTTTGACTCTTAAGAGTATGTCATTTCCCTTATATTGTGCATGGCCAGAGAGATGACGCAAATGGTAGGCCACTAGCTACCCTAGATTTTGCTGTGAAGCCATGATTATGACAAAACTAAAAAAGCCTGCAGACACTGACAGTCTTTTTTCTTGTTGTTGTTTAGAGCACATGGGGGTCTGGTGATTGATCCCAACTCAAAGCCATTACAATTTAGAGACTGGAAACCAAGTTTACCCCTGAATTCCAGTGATCTTTACCAGCAAGTTAATTCATGTAATCAAAACTGCATCCCTACTAAGTTCCAGGCATTCTTCAAGAGCTTGGGATATACCAATGAGCAAAATAAAGATCTGTTCCCTTATAGGGTTTATTATCTAACAGGGAGCAAAATATAAGTGGAGTATAGACTATCAGAAGATGAAAAATGCTCTGGGGAAAAAGGAGAGTAGAGGAAAGTAGATTTGGGAATCCAGGACTGAGAATGTCCTGGACATGTTCCTTAGAAACACAGAATATTAGATTTTTAAAAGTTAAATGTACTGAATGTTTATTATAAACCAGATGTGATACTAAGACATTCTCATTTAATCCTGGACATTATCATCCCTATTTGACAGGAGAGAAGGCTGAAGTGCAGGAGTGGAGCAACAATCTGCAAGTCACACCAGCCTGATACCTATGCTTTAATGTCTTTGCTTTACAACAAAAGAGATAATTAAGTTAGTTCTTCAAAGACTGGGGCAACGTGCACAGTCAGAAAGTACTTTCGGGAAAGATGAACTAATAGCAATGAGTAAAAGATATTCATGTCTGCTTGGCTATAATATAGGGCCTGTGGATTATACCGGGGAAAGGTGAAAAGGTAGGTCAAGCCAGATCAGGGTGGGCGGTAGCACTCTGTTTTGTCTGGATGGGACTGGGAGGACTTTCAGGTTTTGAGTGATGGTGTGGAGGTTGGAGTGGTGACAAATCCGAGTACAGGGACACAGCATCAAAGAGTCAGAGAGCTCTGCAGTATGACCGTTGCATGGACTTGCCCTTTGGAGTGATTCAACATTGCCGGTTTCTTTCAAATATCTGGCTAATCTTCTGGAAACAAAGGCTTTTAACTGAAAGGTTAAGGACTAACAATCTCAAACATTAGATTCAAGGTTATCCCATCTTGCCAAGCTCTGATGCTTAGTGACCCTCAAACTTCAAATAAATATAATGTCTTAAAGGTGGCTTTTTAAAAAGTCAAAGGCCATTATGTCTTACACCCTACATTCTAAGATGATTTCATCATACAAAAGAGCTCCCCAATGTCTGCTTTATAGAAATGTATATGAAGTGAAATGAGATTTTAAAATGTGAGCTCCTTAAAAACAAAAAAAGAGCATCTTTTGTAAATGGCAGCTATTAACTAAGATAGTCATGTATTTATAATCTCTTGTTTGAAGCAGAATATATTAATATGATATTTTCCCAATGTATATATGTTTTTCCATAAAAGTGTTGAAAATCTGGAAAGACCAGTGCCAAGAAAATGCTCACTAAGAAGGGTAGTAGGAAGGAAAAAGACAGATTTCTGTTTCTTATACATTAGAATAAGTGACATTGGGGTGATGTGCTTTTCTGTATTTTAAAAATTAAATTCCTTAAAGATGCACTAATTTGGTAGACAGCAAAGTTTAAAATGTAAGCATAAGTCTGTAGTCTAACTTGGGCTAAAGACAGAATCATGAAGATGTTCTAGGGTTCAGTCACTTTCAATTAAACTCAAAAGTGAAGGGAAACCACACAGAGAACATGAGCATATCTGAAATCACATAGAATGCTGCCCATAGTCAGCTGTCAACACTTTCATCTTAGGCATCATTAAATGATACCTAACCAGAGTCGCTGGGGAAGGCTCCTGACATATTAAAAATTCAACCATAAGTTTTCAGTCAAATGACAAGTAGAAATCAAAAAACTCTTATGCTAGGATTTTGAAAGTTGGTCAGTGGATGGCCTATAGTTGGTTTCCAGCCTGGAGTTCTTAGAAATGCTGGGGTCTGTGCAGACAATAACGAGTTTGTGACCTAATTTTAGCATTTTAAAGAGTCTAATGGATATCTTAATTCACAATACAGCTGCACAGGGAAATAAAAAACATAACAAAACAAGTTTCTTTGATTTGGGCGGAAATTGTGTTAAGTCAAAACAATAGCCTTAATTATCCAGTGCTAAGCCAAAGGTCTCATCTATTTTCTCAAATTTTATTAGTAATTTTATAAACAATTTGGTGGACACTTTTAAAAGGAGCAACAGAAGGAGAATAAGAAGTTGTTTGTGGATGAAATATCAGGCTGAAATCTATTCACCACAATTCTTATTAGCCAGGTGATTACATCCATCAGGTCAGACAGATATATGAGCAACAATGAATACTCCATTGGTAGAAGTTAAACTAGCAACTTGGAAAGACCACACCATCTGGAGAATTTCAGTAACAGCTTGTCCGGCTTCCTTAGGCCCTGAGCAGATACAAACTAGAAGAACATATGGATATTGCTCATTATAAATAACCTTAAAGTTAAAAAAAAGGTGAGGGGGGGGAGCTCAGAACTGTTTTACTTATACCGACAGATGATAAGACAAGCTAAAGTTTTTCATTTTGCTCACTCTATAATAAATTGCAATTGATGTTGTAAATGAAAGTGGCTTGAGTTACTCACTCACCTGGCCATCTGGTTATTGTTTATTAAACACCTACTGTGTGCCAAGTACTGCATTATCCTATGTATACAGTGACAAAGTAGACATGGTCTCTACTCTCAAGGGGCTTAGAGGATAGGTGGGGAGAAAGAACAAGCAGGTCACAGTTACAACTGATGCTATGTGTTTTGGAGGAATTGTTTCTGATTAGGATAGAAAGCTTCATTGCTATTAATAATACTTCATAACAGGAAGAAAAAGTAGTATTACTTAAAGGAATTATATATAAATTGCCGTATTGATATCAATTATGGAAAGATGCAAATGTTGTCTGAAAGGTTAATAACCCTCTTCAACAGTTTTTTAAATTATTACACGAATTGAGGGGATAGTTACATTTAATATTTGTGAGTCTCCTATAACCACATTACAATCTGAAGGAGCATCTGTATGGCAGTGCCAGAAGGGAGCAATTCTGTTATACCTGAGGGTATTGAAGAATATCAGTGATGTTTCCTTCAGCGTTGTCATCAAATCCAAAGTTCTGAATCAACACTGTCTTCATAAACACCAGAAGGAAACACTACTCTCATTTGGCATTCAGTCTGGCAATCACGTAAGAAGTACAAGCAATTCAGGGAACTTCTGTATTCTAGAACCAGACATGTTCTGTGGCACTTTTAATTACCAGATTTTCTAAGAATACAAGAGTGTCGCTTTCAGATCAGGCCAAATATTAAATCTCAGATTTCAGTGAAACAATCTTATGAAAATGTAACCAGTGGTCCCTACAGCTGGCTTTGGTTATTTAAAGAGCACCACCAAGTTACAAGAGCATTATCAAGGGGCTACCAGGTAGCGCTTGGTCAATGTCAGTCTTCAGGGAAATGGACTTCATGATCACTACAAGTAGTGAGCCCTCCACAAATGTTAGCTGCATGAAGTGTAAGAGTCCAGATCCTAATACAGAACATGGTTGTGCCCACCATTTCTAGGAAACAGTTCTTGTGCAGAAAACGGAACAACTGCATCACTATACACTAAGTGGGAACAGCATTACAGAATGTACGTTGTGTGCAGATATACCTAAAAGATCCACAACAGTACTGTCTGCAGCTTACAATGAAGCTAAGATTTTATCCTAAACTGTTCATGTTTAATGAACGCGTCAAACCTCTGAAACTCTACTTTTCATAATTACCCTTTATTTTCATACCTCTCCTCCCTCCGTATCATATATTTTTTTTTTTTACTGAGTTCCAGCATTTCTTCCCAACCTTGCCTCACCGCCGCCCTGAGTTCCTCCTCCCTAAAAAGCTATGCCACGTTGTATCATACATGTCCCTCATGATTAGCAGACTTATATTACGGTGTTCGTTGATCTTTTCTACATACATGGCATAGGTACTCCTTCATTTTTAAAACACTTGAAGTAAAAAACAAACAAACAACTCTTTATGGGATGAGCTCTTTCTTCCATTTTCTCCAAAGGGCTTCAGTGAGAGTCTAAGGTGTGTAAGAGACTCTGGTTGTAACTGATCTCCCTTTATGGTGAAATTTTTGTAGGAGAATTTACTAGCCTCCTAGTTTTCCTGATTTTGTATTAATCAGGGATCACTGTTCAATTCCTCCATTCACATTCAAGTTGAGATTTAAAGCCCTTCTAATCAGGCTGCAGACTATACATATACGTGGCCAACTGCTCTCTGAAAAGACCATTGTCTTCCGTTTCCCCTGAACAGACACACATACACACCAGACTTTCTTATGTGGCCTGCTAGCCTCTAATATGTACTGCCTTCAACTTCTGGAATTTCATGAAAACCTTCATTCCAAGGCCACTCAAGATGTGTGGTCTCAGGGAAGTCTTCACCAGCCTCCCACCAGCCATTTGCCCACATTTGCCATGACCTATCATTGCCCTCTGATTCATGTAGAGCTCTTCCCTCAATTCAATAAAGCTTTTGGGATCCTAAAATTATTTGCCCTACTCTTCTAGGCTCGATGCAGTCTTTTAACGAGCAGTGCACTTAAAACATTAGGGGTAATGAATATTTCTCTTTGCACCTTAATCTTAGGTTAGGCAACCCTTTTCTCTACTTTGATGATTTTTAAAGAAATATAGGCTTTTCTTCAACTACTAAGCAATCTCCACTCAAACGCATTCTGCCAATAGAGTCAGGTTAAGTTATCCTAATCAGCATTTGATTTTCCTGCTTTAATGACAAGATCTGCTTGGCAAACACCACATGTTCTCACTCATAAGTGGGAGTTGAACAATGAGAACACATGAACACAGGGAGGGGAACATCACACACCCACGCCTGTCAGGGGTTAGGGGGCTAGGGGAGGGATGGCATTAGAAGAAATACCTAATGTACGTGATAGGTTGATGGGTGCAGCAAACCACCATGGCACATGTATACCTATGTAACAAAACTGCACGTTCTGCACACGTACCCCAGAACCTAAAGTATAATAGCAATAATTTAAAAAGATCAAAATTCTTATCCTGACATCCATGGCTCAGTACAATTCATCGCTACTTTTCAAACTCAAACACTTCTCAGCCCTATGCCACCTGTACTGTCTCTTGGCCAAACTGGCCAGTCAGAGTTCTTTAGGCATACCCTAAGTTCATCCAACTACATGATTTGCATATGTGCTGCTGCCTAAAATGCATTTTCTCTTCTTACCTTTGCTTATTTGACTTCCACTGTTCCTTTAAAAGCCAAATCCATTAACACACCAATGGCCTTTTTCTCCCTCTGGACCCGCACAACACTGTACCACTTAATTATAATAAAATTGTATGTTAGTTGAGTAGTTACTATTTTCTCTATCTTATAGGCAGCTCTCATCATCTATGTGTCCCCCTAAAGTAAATATTTGCATCCAACTTTCAATTACTATCAACTTTTAGTCATTGGGGACTTTAGACCAGTTAGACAAACCAGAAATCACAAAAAACAAGTTTTCAGGCAGTTAAGCAAGCATCTCTGCATCAAGCTATCCTTTAGAAGATAGCGTGGACATGAAATATAACTATCTATCATTTCAATTCTAGTACATGTATGCTTTCTGAAAAGCCTCAGCTATAGTTGAACCGAAGCCCAGGCAGAAATCAGTATTAACCCTCTTTACTAGCAACCAACTATTGATGGAAAAGCCAGTTCTATCAGCACATACTTGTTTTCTGCTTCAAAAATGAATTGCATTTAAGTCGTTTAATTTTAGAGGTAAAGGGGGCAGGAAGCAACACAAAACAAAATCAAGTAACAACAATAACAACAAAACCCAATGCTGATATAATGAAAGCACAGCTGAGACTTCCCTTTAAAGGATGGATATTTGAGCACCTACTGTGTGTAGCCACTGCAACTTCTGATCTTCTGACTCAGAGGGCAATTGTATGTTTCCCTAGTAAATTCACATTTTGTCCCAAAGCCAAACTGGTTGAGCATTCTTCATATGATTATGCCAGCCCTCTGACATATGTTCAAACACACTTGGTTTATTTCTGTTGCACTAAATGGTAACAAAAAGCACTTTAGCATCTGAATTACATATTACAGAAGACTAGACCAGGTCTTGGCTCCCTAACAGGACACTTAAAATATAAAAATATAAGTGAGATCATTTGGATGCAATGTTTAGAACAGAGAGGGCAGCTGTCTTCAATATGGACACAATTAGGGATGAAGTTATTCACTTTCCAGCTCTTTGGGTATGGATTAACAATAGACCTTAACAGGACTTAACTGCTCTGCTCAGATGAGGTTTAAGTGGTACCTTAAAGTTAACATCTGTGCACCTCTACTGATTTATGAAGCATTGCCGCATTCTCCTCCTTGATTATTCACATTTAATAGTTTAAAGATATATAGGAAAGACAGTCTTCTAATTTTCAGCCTGAATGTGTGGATCTCTAGAATTTAGCTTGCCTGATACTCAAAAACAATGAGAACAAGACCATTTAAAAAACATCAGCTTAGTTATTGCATTGAGAATTTTATTTCTAGGACAGGTACATTTCAGAAGCAACTGCAGGAGTTCTGGGGAGTTTTTAATTTTAAAATCGAGGCAACTTATTTCCTTATGGAGAAATGAAGCTCAGGCCTTACACAGTTTGTCTTACATGGCAAAGCAAGACTGTGGGCACAGTAATTTGCAGCTTAGAACCCAAGCTCTTAACCATGAATCTGTGTTGGCTTTTCAAAACCAGAGTTCCAATTATATACTTGTACATTACACCCTTGTATTTTTCAGTTTGAGATGTGATCTCTGTTTAACATCAGGCATTCTTAGGACGGTTTTTGCAAGGTAAGTGACACAACTAAGGGCCAGAGACACTGAATAGCATGCCCAAGAAATGGCAGCACTGCCATTCCCATGCAAGTCTGTTTAACTCTCTATCCTGTCCTTTGTCACACATGAGGAAGACGTTTGTTTTGATTTCTGCTCACTGTGAGTTTTTCCATTGCTAACCTAGCATCAGACTTCACATAGTAGGTAATTGCTAAGCACTCAGATAAACGCCAAGATGCAAATCATAAAGATTCATAATTGAATCCTGGCTCTACCACTTACTGATAACACCTTGGGCAAGATACTCATCATATTGGAGCCAAGAAATAGAGATATCTTTTCTATTTCAGGTTACTTAAAGTGAAAGTCGAATGGCAGAAAGGAGCAGTGCTTCATTAGCCATTAAACTTTACAAACACTAAATGAAGTAGCTTCATTTATGGAGAGGCCTTCATCTGCACTTCTAGACATGGCATAAAAACCAAATACAGAGTTTTATAGGTTAGAGAAAACCATCTGGTTCAAGGGTAATGATCTAGTTTACTGGAATCTTTTTTAAAAGAGGTAACTGGGACAGTCTCCTAATAAATGGAGATTAATTATACTCTAAAAACCCCAGCAGAGGGGAAAGGATTTCGAAGTGGGGTGATAATATCAAACCAAAAGTATATTGGATTTCCTAGGATCAAGAAAGCCACACTTCGTATATGGGAAAAATGTCCAAAGCCCATGCTTTTTAATCTTCCTGCATCCTAAGGTTCAGTTAAACTGCACTGTGTTTAAATGTTTTTTCTTTATTGTCTCCAAGACTGAAGGAATTCAAATACTTTGTTATGATTTCCACTGAACAGCTGAATCCTAAAACCACTGAATTATGAAAGTTACACTTGGATCACGTGATGGAGAGCTAGTTTAGATACAGGTGGATGGGCCCTGCTGTCAGAATTTAGTTCAGGAGACCTGGGGCGGGGACTGAGAGTTTGCAGTTCTGACAGGTCCCCAGCTGATGTTGATGCTGCTGGTTTGGGAATCAACTCTGAGAACTATTGTCTTAGATGAGTTCTCTCAAGCTGTGAAATACACATCAAGCTAAATGTCCAATTTTGAAAGACTGAATTAATTTGTCAAATGCAAACTTGTAGTATGGCAGCTCATTTTTCACATAAAGATCAAAGTCTTTTTGGGAGTAACGTTTTGCATCATACTGCTAGATAGAAATAGGGTAGTTTTTTACCAGGAGACAACATTAAACCATATTTCCCTCATCCAAATTTCTTCTAGGTTGAACGGGACTTCAAATCCAGCATTCTAGGATTGTTACTTCCTATTTACCTGCTCTCTTTACTCTATGGTTACCTGAAAATCTAAGTGACAGGCCTCATACATTCTGTTTACCTTCAACTTAACACTCACTCAGCCTGCCCCATTCACTTAGAATTTTTACCCGTTGAACTTAGTTAAAAATCACTTGCCCCTAGCTAGCTAGTACAAATGTAGTAGGGAAAACTTGCCAGGCTGCTTCTGTATTGTGGTAGTAACTTTTAGGTTCCAGAAATTTCATAAGCTTTCACATTTTGCTATCTAGATGATGCAAGAATTAGGAAGGTTAGAAAATTAAGTACTGGGATTAAAATAAGTTTGGAGGGGGTGACATAAGTAGAGAGGAGATTCTACTTCACTTAGTAACTTCCATTTTTAGGCCAGGAAGCAATTTGTTCAGATTCTACTTACCCTAGAGAGGCAGGCTTCCTTCCAGGGTACAAGGATGCGAGAAGGGGAGTAACCATGGCAACCTGCCCAGCTATGTGGGCAAGGATAGTATGGGGCCTGCACACACTCGGAAGAATTTTTATTTCTAGCCTAGTCATTCAGTTTAGTCCGGGTGGTCCCTCCCTTCCCACTTCCTTCTGTGATAATGCTGACTTCAGGGGGAAGGATTGCTCCTTCTCTGTCGGGAGTCTGAGAGGGTATGCGGAGGACTTAACTGAGACCAGCGAGGTCAGCCTGACCAAACCAAAGTGCAGGCTTCCAGGACGAGTACAAAGAGTAACTCCCTGTCTGTTCTAGTGTGAGCACAAGCAAACACACTGGCTTTATTAAAATCAAGTGCTTGAATAATTAACCTTTTTCAGGTAGGTGAGGGGTATTTAATTTTCATGAAGAAATTTTCCATTTGCTTTCAGTTTTCAAAAAGACACTTAATTCAGTTGTTCGGGGGGAGCAATAACAAACAAACAAAACCTTCAAAATCAGATGGAAAAAAGTATTCCAAGTATATTAGATTAACTGTGTTCCCAGCAATCCTGGGGTATTATTATTATCCCCAGATAAACAAGCTGAAGTACAGAGAGGTTATGGAATGTGCCCAGAGCCATGTAACCTGCAACCCTGTAGCTAGGATTTGAACCCAGGCAATGGTACTTCAGAAGGTAGTTCTCAACTACTGTCCAATTATGCCCTGCCGGAGGCAGCTAGTATTGAATGTTAGCCTTCTGTGTCCATACCAGGCATCATTTGTTCCCTTAATCAGGAATCTGCTTGTTTTTTGTCTTTAGGTAAAAACCAAGGAGTCTGCTTTCCTTCTGATTTCCACCAGTTAATCCAGTCAGGATATGTTGACATCATGAGTTGGGTCTCCTTTAAAGACACATATCTGATGTTAAATCTGATTCATCTGGCCGGGTTTGGTGGCTCATGCCTGTAATTCCAACACTTTGGGAGGCTGAGATGGGTGGATCACTTGAGGTCAGGAGTTCGAGACCAGCCTGGCCAACATGGTGAAATTCCATCTCTACTATCAAAAAGAAAAAACAAACAAACAAATTAGCCAGGCATGGTGGCAGGTACCTCTAATCCCAACTACTCAGGAGGCTGAGGTCAGAGAATCTCTTGAACCCAGGAGGCAGAGGCTTCAGTGGGCCAAGATCACGCCACTGTACTCCAGCATGGGCAACAGAGGCAGACTCTGTCTCAAACAAAACAAACCAAAACAAAAATCTGTTTCATCTAAATATGATTTTGGCCAACCTTTGTGCAATTCAGCAGCACAGCTTCAACTTTAGAATTACATAGCAGTGCCAGGGAGAATTTTAAAATACCACATCCTGTTACTCAGGTGTTTCATATTGCTAATCTGGTTCCCATTCTGGTTCTGTCTAAAGGGTAAAAAACCTTATGTGTCTGGTTAGTTACCTAAACCTTCCTAGCCAGTAAGCTTTCGAGTCTGTCCAGCTGGGGAGGTATGTTCTGATGAGCATTAGGACAACTTCAAACCCCAGGAGGGCTAACTCTCAGCAGCATTCCCAAGCATTTCAGTATCTTGGCTTTGTCTTTAAGAAGAACAATAATTAAATCCTCAGGCTAAGAGAATGAGGAAGAGAAACACGCAGAGCCTTCAAAATTATCCAGGTGAAATATCAGTGGTAGCAAACTTAGGTTTATGGACATACGAAGGTAGAGTTAGAAATGAAGCAGCATAAGAGCCCATGTCACAGCAAAGCTTCCTGCTTGGCCAGGAGCACTCAGCAAGGAAGATATCTTCTTGCTCCTTTAACCTTCAGATAATCGAGGACTGGTTGAGCAGGCCAGTAAATATCATTCCCAAACAGCTGGTCAGCAGCTGCTAGAGGTCCCTGTTCTACCTTCATGCCAACAAGTGCCTTAAAAGCAGTACCCTTCAACCCAAACAAGGCGACTGAAATTCATTCAACCTTTGGAGAAAGACAACAAACAGGCCTAATGCACAGGAATTTGGACTTTCAGTTTAATCTAAAACTATAAAAGTCTTCAGTAGAAATGCAAACTCTGGATTTTGCCCTTCACAAATTAGACAAGATTTTTAACAAGTGCTTTCTTCCCTCACTTACATCCTCAGGTAAAGATCAACCATCAAGATCAAAGATCCCCAGAATGGCAAGTACATGTGTGTATGGGCTCAAAGTTGGAAGACATTCCTCTACCATCTACTTATTCTGGTTATACGTTAAAGCATAGGAGGGTATAGCTGAAAAAGAACTAGTTTCTAGGTCAGTCATTTGGATAAGAAGGGATCCATCGAGCTGGGAGTGGGAAAAGAAGGGGGAAGTTATTCACCAGCAACAGCAAAAAGAATTTAGTTGGCCTTAGGAGGAAACTGATTAAGGATTTGGAAAAAGTGGTCGGTCCCAGAAACACACATTGGCAAAGACCACCAGGTCTTCTTCATGCTTTCTCTAGAAGACTTTCCCATTGTACTCTCCTTGTTGTCTTAAGTGTGGCATTATTTCCACATGTCCAGCACTCCACCAAAAAGGTCCTTTTCTAAAGATTTCAAAGGGCTCAAGCCTCGAATACTCCTGAATTCTCAAGGCAATAAACTTTCTTAGAGTGTCACTGAGGGCCATCTCCCTTCCGAGAGGGGAGACACAGAACCTGGAGTGGGTGGGGAACCTGGCCCAGAGAAAAGCAACCTCCCAAAATCTGGCTGCTGGGGTAAGAAGCATGGTGACAATCCATTTGGTAGCTGCAGGCTCCCTCCTCCCCAGCTAGTTCTTCCCTCTCCAACAGCCAGTAGGTGCATTTGTGTGAGAAGCCAACCTCAAGATTGTAAGGACAATCAAGTATACATCACATCAAAGCCATTCCAAGAGGCTTATCAGACATCTCAAAGGCATTTTTTGTAGTTGCCTTCTTTCCACTCCCATTACTTCTGTTTGCATTAGTCATATCTTACCTCCTTCTCCCCTATGCCCCTGCTTGCCTGACTAAGGCCAGAAATTTTTTCATTAAGTCACTTTATAGAGCAATAGCAACATTTACTATTCGTGAAGTCGCCCCTCCATAATTTTTAAGTCTTTCCATGTGTCTGGAAGCTTGTTTCTGCTCTTCTCAGTTTACAGAGTGGCTCTCTTCCTTCCAAACAAAAACTAAAAAGAAAGGGGAAAAGGTGGGGGGTGGCTGGGGTGGAGATAACATCCAGATTCCTTAAGTGTTTTTAATCCAGTTAAATTTCCCTTTGGACTCAAACAGCTCCCCTGCTGAAACTGACTGCGGACCTGAATTCCAGGCTCAGAATTAAGTCAAGAGGGAAAGACGGCAGAAACAAATAACAGAGTCAGCTCTATGCTATGAAAACCGCTATGTTGACTGAGGCTCCATGGTTTTAACCCATTCGTTCCCCCCCCCCCTTTTTTAGAATTCTTATTTAATCTTTTTAACCGGCTTACAACAGGCAGACAAGCACCATATAAACCCTGCTCCCTGCTCCGGGGGATATAAAACAAGTTTCTTAAGTCCCTAGGGTAGATACTTCCTTGGGAATGCCGGTGTAAGACAAAGTTC
Source organism: Rhinopithecus roxellana (assembly GCF_007565055.1). Lineage (NCBI taxonomy): Eukaryota > Metazoa > Chordata > Mammalia > Primates > Cercopithecidae > Rhinopithecus > Rhinopithecus roxellana. The sequence continues at coordinate 72,177,872 of NC_044551.1, forward strand.
ACATTTTAATGCCATATGTTGTCAGTCACCAGGAAAAAGCTTCTTGTGGGCACAAGCCAGGTCCCCAGCCTTTGTCACACAGCAAAAATAAACACCCTTCGAGGAGTTAATTAGGCGGCCAGCAGCCACCTCAGTGTCCTAGGAGGGCTGCCAGCAGACCTTTCACACACACACACACACACACACACACACACACACACACACGACACAAAAGGAGGCGTTTGTTAAATGTCACAAGCTGGGCATCTGGAGTCGGATTCAAAAGGTAAATACATTCCGTGGAAGCATTCCTCAGATGTCAGGCCACAAAACTGCTGGTTTCCCCAAGCACACGCTCTCATTTCTAAGATTCCCCACAGCCTAAGGTCTGTACCCAAAGACGAGTAGCGGGGGACGAGAGAGGGGGAGCAAGGGAGAGAAGGAGATCTTAAAAAAAAAAAAAAAAATGGAGCCAGAGGGAAGAAGGGTTTCGAAGCTACTCACCGGCTAGCTATTGCCTCCGCGAAGCGAGCATGACTTCTCCGCGCCCGGAGCCTCCAGGCTGCAGCGCAGCGGATGCGGCGGGCCTCGCTTAAATAGCCGCCGGCCGGGAGCTTCGGGGCCGCGCGGCCACTCCCGGCGAGAGATATGGTTCTAATCAGATGCTGGAAGCTGAGGACTCCCCAGGAATGTGCCAGGATGTTTTTGCTGCCTGGGCTTGGTAACTCCCCCTCAACGTGTCTGCAGAGTCTTTCAAACTTAACTGTTTATTAACTCGCGCTGCAGCGGCACAGAGGACCCGGCTCCCCTGGGCTCCGCGAGCCCCACCAGCTGGGGGCGATCGCAGGGACCCAGCGACGGGAGGGGAAATGTGTTCGGGAAGAAGTCAAAAGTCCCAGACCGACGCGGGCGGGGGGCGGGTGCAAATAAGGACAGGAAAGGGAAGCTCTGGAGGAAAGGGGTGGGATCCACCGAGCTTCGTTTCACAGATCCGCTCCCTGGATTGCCACTGCGAGTGATGTGGCACACGGAGTCATCCTAACCAACCCGTTGGGGCCCTTTGAACAAAGGGCTGCCTTTACTCCTGACTTTCCTGACAAGGGACAACGGATCCTGCGCAGATCTGCAGTTTCTAAAGTTGATCGCGCGATTGGATTTGCCCCCATTAGAAGAAATTAGCGTCTCCCTCACTACAGATGCAAATGCGCTTAAATTAGTGGGAAATCTATGTGTGCATATGTAAAACATACTGTATTTACATATGAAATATAATCATGTATATGTGGATATAAAAATAACATTCTCTCTATGAAATCGATATGAGCAAAATATGTTCACGTCTATGTAGCCTATTAAGTAAGTTATAATTGTGGTACAATCAGAGATTCTATATAGGCTTCCCTTACAGTGTATATACACCCCTATGTAGACACATAACATGACTTTATCTGCATGAATTTCCATAACACTTCCTGTACCTCTAGGAAAAACATGAACTGCAAGAAATAAAATATTTAAAAATGTTAATGTAGAGTGCTGAGCGGTAGAAGGTACTCCGCAGCAAATCTTAATGAGTGTTAACAAGCTGAGAATTCATTTTCTCCTTATTTTAAAATCAAGAACTATTGTAAAACATCCACAGAAGCTCTGCTGCTTTTTGGAGAATTCTGAAATTACTCTTGGGAAAGATGTGTCTCTTTTCCCTTTAAAAAAAATTAATTGTTTAAAGTCAGAGGCAGCAGGTAGTAAATGTGAAAATGCTAAATTGTATCTCGGATGGGAGGGGGTTATTGATTTTATCAAGTAAGCAACAGAGTGGATTTGCATTTTACCTCTGGAAACTGAGGATTCAAATAGGGCTCGTGGGACACCAAGGATATATTTTGTGGTCCGTGCCTAGCCTCGACTGCAAAGCCACTGTGTAATTTGGGGTAGCTCAATGTGAGTGGCAATGTCTGCTCTCAAGTAGGTCAGGCTCGCAACCAGTGTTCGGGGAGACTGAGGGGTGCAGAGCAGCACAGCTGGCCCGGAATTCTATCTCCCCAAACTCTACTATTTCTCATCCCCTGACACACCTAGGGGTGCAGAGGCAGGGAGGGCCATGCTGGCAGTTTTCAATATTCCTCAGAGGTAATTTGCTATTAAAAAAATGACTGTATGAATGACAGAAAGTATACAAATTTTAGTCCTAGGATAGTATTCTATTTATAGCATTTATGCAGAGAAATTTAATTCTAGTACATTGTAGAACACAAGACTTTGTTTCTAAAATCTAGAAGTCCAGTTTCACTCTATTGGCTAGGTAGTTGGAAAAAGGGCTGCTGATTTCAGGCAAATGGGGACTTTGATAATTAGAAAGACATGGGTGTCTCTTTTAACCTCAACACGTAATATTTTCTAGACTAAGAAGTGCCCACTCAAATACTTTTTTTTATTGAAAGACTCTTACCAAGAAATACTAACTTATGTTTGCTCTACCCCACCAAATGGAAGGGATTTGTCTAAGAAGCCAGAGGAAGAAAATGATTTCATCTGCTATGAGTTGTAGTTTCAAGAGAAGACTTTGATGAAAACAGTTCATTTAAGAGCAGTGGGCTCACACTTACAACTTAAAATAGACACCTCTTACTTTGCACAGAAATCTGAAGAGTTGACAGTGGAGAATTCTGGTTTGAACTGTATTTTTGTATCTCTAGGGCACTGATACTGCTTCTGGCAGTAAGTCAATGTCCTGCTCACATTAAGAAAAAAAAAAGAAATTTAACTCTTTTATCCCCAGTGAAACATTGTCTCCGTCACATCTAAGTTGTTCACTTTTCAACAAGTCTAAAATGAACATCCTTCCCTCTGGAGAATCACACCTAAGCCCACCCAGATGTTCACCCTGCCTAAATAGTGGTCTTCTTTTTATCACCACTGAAATTTATGTTTAGAAAATTAAGGTAAGGAAAAGTCAGTGCGATGTTTGAAAAACAATAGCCTTTGAATGGCAATTGTCCCTTGCAGAAAACCTGCCTGTGAGAGAGAAGGAAAAAATAAAATAAAACAAATGACTGTGCTCCCAGCCTAGGAAAGGGGTAGTTAATCCCGTGATGGCTTGCTGAAGAATGCATGGTTTATTATTAAAGTAATCTCTTAAGATTTTCCTGGAATGTGCTTCCACAGCAACTCTGCCTGTTCGAACTATCCTATGCATGTGTCTTTTCTTCCATAATCAAGCTGTTTTCCCCTGTTAGCTCACAGACCTAATCCTTTCTCTCCTCCTTCTCCATCGCTTCTTCTATCCCCCCTCTACTGCTCTTGTCTTCCTTAAACTGCCCCTTTTGAATCCTGTCATTTCCCATGAATTGTAAATGGCACTTTGGAACTGGTTGTAAGGTAAACTGCGTGTGTGCCTTTGATGGCTTACTGGACACTTAAGAGATGTTAAAATCAAACAAGGATTTGTTGAAGTGGACCTAGCAAGGTCACATCTCTCTCTCTCTCTCTTTTTTTTCTTCTCCATGTCATTAAGAAAACAATGAAGAGAATGGCTATTGTTCCCAGAAAATGTTCTTTGACCTTGACCAGTCTTGCATATTTAAAATTACAGCAAAACTGACCCTACCAGATTTGGTGGCTGGCAAGTCAAAACAAATACCAGAGGTTTTTTTCATATCTCTGTCTATCCATCTACCTGTTCATCTATCTGATCTAAAATATTTGGAGGATAGTTTCATAGAAGGCAGCCTGTTTGTGTTTTGTTTTCTTGCTTATACCCCAATAGCATCTCAGAACTAACATGTATTTTTCTGTTTTGTGCAATTTTAACAAAACTCTGGTGGTAGACCATGAGGGTACTTGGAAAAATTGGTACTTGTAAAATGAAGAACATTTAAAATTCAATAATATAAATGTATATAATTAATTATGCTTCACTTGTCAATATAAATTTTTATAATGAGAAATTGTGAAAGGGAAGTAAATATCTTATAAAAATTATTCAAATAAATACTGTCTTACTTGGAAAGAAACTTAGCAGGAGTTATCAAAAATGAAAATACATAAAACCCTGCAGGAATACTAATATTAATTGTTATTGCAGCAAACACATACAATTCTCTATCCTAGGAGTAAGAATCGATCCACTAGAAATAAAGCATATGTGTAATATGCAAGGATTTTTTTTTTTTTTTTTTGAGACAGAGTCTTGCTTTGTGACCCAGTCTAGAGTTCAGATCTCGGCAGGTTCAAGGATTCTCTGCCTCAGCCTTCTGAGTAGCTGGGATCACAGGTGCCCGCCACCATGCCCATTTAATTTTTTTATTTTTAGTACAGATGGGGCTTCACCATCTTGGCCAGGCTGGTCTCGACGTCCTGACCTAGTGATCCACCCGCCTCGGCCTCCCAAATTGCTGGGATTGCAGGCATGAACCACTACGTCCTGCCCCAAGGTTGTTAATTGTATGGTTGATAGCAGCAGGAAGCTAGGACAAAGTATGCCTGTCAATGGAGAATGACTGAATATGTTATGACTTATCCATACTGGTGAAGTCATGTGTAACCATTCAAAAGAATAAATTAGAGTCAAATTTTGTAATATGGGAATATTTCTATTAGTTTTTTTTGAGTGAGAAAAGCAAGGTACAGAAAAGCATGGAAAAGATGTTTCTATTTTAGTAATATAAAAGGCAACACCTATTTATATATATTTGGGTATAAATGTTTGTGTGTGTATATGAAGGATTATAAAGGAGGTTGCAGAACAGATTACTAGGGGCCTGGTGGAGACAAGGGCAGAGAAAATGTGTGGGAGCCACGCAAAAAGGAAAAAACTGAAAATAGTCTTTATGCAGATATAGGTCCCATTTATGCATGGAAGTGAAATGATATATGCAGCAGGTTGTGTGTGTGTGTGTGTGTGTGTGTGTGTGTGTGTGTTTAAAGATTATATCATTTTAAGATAAGGAAAGGAAGAAAGGAAATCCTACAAATAGTTTTCATGGAGGTCTACCTTTAGGCTTTTCAAAAGTGAGTATTCATCAGTATGCTCATTGCTTAATTCAGCCTCCAGAGCAATAGTTCTCAAATTGTAATATTTACGACAGTCATCCCGGAAGCTGGCTACCAGGGTAAATTCCTGGGCTCAGCCTCAGAGACTTATCTAGAAAGGTCTGTGGTGGGGGTACCAGGGAATCTGATTGTTGTTTTTGTTTGTTTGTTTGTTGTTTTGAGACGGAGTCTCGCTCTGTCGCCAGGCTGGAGTGCAGTGGCCTGATCTCTGCTCACTCAAGCTCTGCCTCCCGGGTTCACTGCCATTCTCCTGTCTCAGCCTCCGGAGTAGCTGAGACTACAGACGCCCACCACCACACCCGGCTAATTTTTTGTATGTTTAGCAAAGACGGGGTTTCACCGTGTTAGCCAGGATGGTCTCGATTTCCTGATCTCGTGATCCGCCAGCCTCGGCCTCCCAAAGTGCTGAGATTACAGGCGTGAGCCACCGCGTCCGGCACAGAATCCGTGTTTTAATCAGCACTTCCAGGCCATACTGATGCAGTGGTCTTGGGGACCACACTTTGAGAGTTGCTGCTTTTCTCCTGAGAGAAAGGGTGAAACCCCGTCTCTACTAAAACAACACACACACACACACACACACACACACACACACACACACACACTAGCCAGGCGTGGTGGCGCACATCTATAGTCCCAGCTACTCAGGAGGCTGAGGCAGGAGAATTGCTTGAACCCAGGAGGCGGAGGTTGCAGTGAGTGGAGATCGCACCAATGCACTCCAGACTGGGGTGACAGAGTGAGACTCGTCTCAAAAAAAAAAAAAAAAAAAAAACACACACACACACACACATACAAAGAAGAAAAAAAAAAGAAAACAGGTCTAACCATTCAAAGACATTTGATTCTGTCCCTAAACACTTCTGCTCCACTCCAATCATGCGCATGTGATGTGCTTAGGTTTCTTTTTTTTTTTTGAGACAGAGTCTTGCTGTGTCGCCCAGGCTGGAGTGCAGTGGCCGGATCTCAGCTCACTGCAAGCTCCGCCTCCCGGGTTCACGCCATTCTCCTGCCTCAGCCTCCCGAGTAGCTGGGACTACAGGCGCCCGCCACCTCGCCCAGCTAGTTTTTTGTATTTTTTAGTAGAGACGGGGTTTCACGGTGTTAGCCAGGATGGTCTCGATCTCCTGACCTCGTGATCCGCCCGTCTCGGCCTCCCAAAGTGCTGGGATTACAGGCTTGAGCCACCGCACCCGGCCGTGCTTAGGTTTCTGGACTGGTTGAATAGCCTGTTCTAAAGTGGAATGGTCACTTGTGAATGAAGAAGGAATACTATTTGCTGTACTCGTTTAGTGCTCATGTTCAAAGTCATGTCTTCATTAGAGAATGGAGGGAAGCTGTGTCTGGACTCCAGGATGATTGAACTCTCTAATGAGTGTGAACCACATGTACATGCATATGCTTCACACAAGCGTCTGTGCGCCTGTTCATATGTACATTTTCTGGAGAGGTGCACTATAGATTTCCCTGGATGATCAAAGGACCCCATAGCATAAAACAAGGTTAAATTCTGGCCGGGCGCGGTGGCTCACGCCTGTAATTACAGCACTTTGGGAGGCCGAGAGGGGCGGATCACGAGGTCAGGAGATCGAGACCGTCCTGGCTAATAAGGTGAAACCCCGTCTCTACTAAAAATACAAAAATTAGCCCGGCGCGGTGGCGGGAGCCTGTAGTCCCAGCTACTCGGGAGGCTGAGGCAGGAGAATGGTGTGAACCCGAGAGGCGGAGCTTGCAGTGAGTGGAGATCGGGCCACTGCACTCCAGCCTGGGCAACAGAGCGAGACTCCGTCTCAAAAAAAAAAAAAAAAAAAAGGTTAAATTCCATTGCATTGTGGTTTTATGGCCATTCCACATTCTTTCTATTTTTTTTATCTGAGGATTTTGTCTAATCTTTTGTACCAATCTTATACTTATCCTCACAACATCACTGACAAACAGGTTAGGCAAGTAATCTGGTTTCTAAAGGTTAAGAAATGTTGGTGCAGGAACCTTGATTTACTTCTGTTCACAGAGTGAGAGACAGAGCTAGAACTACTACCCAAGTCTTCTGAAAGATCTAGAACTGCACAGGTCACACAGCCTGACTTAACCATAATTCTAGTGGCTAGTGACAACTCTTCGGGTTCACTGTACCCTGCAGTGTGGTCTGTCCGCACCTGAAAAAGCATTTTCTGTTATGCATACTATTTCATGAGAAATACACTGACAAATGGAAGTGTGTCCAGAGCAGGACCACTTGGACAGTGAGGGGACCTTTCCGGGAATCAGAACTGCTGAGGGCTCCCAATGTGGCCTCACTGAAATTGGCATGTACAGCCAGGGCAAGACAGCCTTTATGTTGCAGGGTGGGGAGGAAGGGGACATCTGTGACTAGCAGAACTCTTCAAATATCCAAAGACTTGTCATAAGAAAAGTAGATTAGACGCCTCTCCTTGGCCACATATGGTAGAAGGGGATCCCTGTACTGGGTTGAGTAATGCCCTTCCAAAATTCATGTCTACCTAAACTTCAGAACGTGCCTGCCTTGGAAATAGGGTCCTTACAGATATAATTATTTAAATGGGGTCATACTGGATTATTTGAAGTCCCATCCCCTTCAATGAAACCTTTTTATCAGTTTTATAATGCTTTTTTGGCCAAAATACCTTGGCTTTTTATTATATTCTATTTTGCATATAGCATGATTCTGGAAATAGTGCCTCTAGGTATGAATTCTAACTCTGTGGCTTACCAGCTGTGTATTTGAGGAATATTACTGAACTTCTATAAAGCAAGGAAAATAGTAGAACTTCCCTCATGGTGTTGTTATCAGAATGAAATAAGTTAGATGTGTCAAGGGTTGACAGTAGTAGTTAGCACATAGCACAGTGCTGATGATAATGCAAAATAATGATAATGCAAAATAATGTTAATTTTTCCAAACATCTTAAATGAATAATTTTAAAAATATTAAGTAAATTTTAAAATAAGCTTACCTTAAAACTCAGGCATTTTACTTCTAAAACAGCCTGCAGTAACTCGCACTTGTTTGCTAAGAAATCTGTCTAAGAATGTTTAGAATAGCCAAAAGTGGAAATAACGTTAAGTGTCTATCAACAGGAAAACAGACAGTAGTTACGGTGCATGCATCCCTTGGGAATACTCTAACAATAACAGCAATGGTGTGATTCTATGACTCACAGCTGCTTGTATCAACATAGGTGGATTAAATAAGCAGAGCAAGTTACAGAAGACAGAAAACATGATGCCATTTATATATGGCTTAAAATACGAAAAATAAAATTAATTATTGCTTAGAGGTACAAATATCCATATAAATAAATGTATATAAAAACAGTGGCAATAAATCACAAATTCAAGGTGGTGGTTACTTCTGAGAGGAATTAGAGAGATAAAGAAAAGGGCATTCCAATCATGCTGGTAATCTTTTTTCTTGATGCTAGGTTCATGGATGTGTATTGTCTTACTTTCACGTCTGTTTATATAGACACTCTTCTAAAGTACTTTCCAGGTATTAATTTATTTAGACCTCATAAAAATACAGTGCATTAAAACCTACCGTCTCAATTTTACAGATGAGGAAACTGACTCAGGAGTCACAGAACTAGTAAATGGCAGAGCCAGTCTTTAAACCCAGGTAATTGGTTCCTTGGTTTGTGCTTTTAACCCCTAGGAAACACTGACTCTTACTACAAATTTTATGTAGAAATGAAAAGGCTGTAAGTGGTGCACACTCTCCAACCCAACTTTGGAATGCACACTGATTATGGTCCTCTTGTTTGCTCCTGTCACTGCTCAGTGCCTTCAGTCTGCCAGGCTCCTTGTCCTTCTCTGGCTTTCTCTTTTTCTTTTTTTTTTTTGAGACGGAGTCTCAGCCTCCCAAGTAGCTGGGATTACAGGCGCCCGTCACCATGCCTGAATAATTTTTGTATTTTCAGTAGAGACGGGGTTTCACCATCTTGACCAAGCTCATCTTCAACTCCTGACATTGTGATCCACCTGCCTCGTCTCCCAAAGTGCTGAAATTTTAGGTGTGAGCCACCAGGCCTGGCCACACTTTGGCAATGTATCTCAGCTCCTGCTGTTTTTTTCTTTCCTCTGCATCAATGGCCTCATCAGATTCATTTTTACCTCATCAGATTCATCGATTCTGACTCAATACCCTTTCGAAGTTGTCTCTGGTATCTGGACTTGTACCACAAGACTCTAAGCCTGGGTCTGGCTTACAAATGCTACAAAGATTGGTGAGAGGGGGAAGAGAAAGTGGGAAGTGATACATTATGGCTGAGCACAGCAATGAAGGGACACAGAAAGAAGAAATGTCTCTCTGGGAAAGGGCTCAGGAGAGTTTATGTAGCAATATGTGCATGTGTGTTAAGCGTGTGTGTGTGTGCATTGTGTGTGTGGGTATGTGTGTTAGTTCAGGATACAAACTGCTTTTTAGAATAAATAGTTGGGAGGCTAATCCAAAATAACCAATAACCTCCGCACAATTTCTACCTCGCTTTCAGATATAATAACACCATCCAAATGGAGCGACTCTGATTTTTTTTCCCCATAGCAAAGAAATCATTCTTATTTTGGTTAATATTCAAACTGGTTCTCCTTCTCAGTCTCTCTTGGTGAAAGGACATTCCTCCAGGGCAGCCCAGAGAAGGAAACGTCACCACTTGCTTCTATTGAGAGAGAAGCCAAAGCTCTGGAAACCCGTGTCACAGGTTTCTGCTGGATTGCTGTGGGCTCGGTCTTCCATGGAAGAACTGAGCTTACCAAAATTGTATTTGCTGAAGAAACACCACCTGGGAAGGCTATGCTAGGTGTTGGTTTTGGGGAGATGGAAAACTAGTCTAGAATTATACAAGTTGTGGCTGAAAATGCATTAATTCCTATAGTCATTTTGCTGAGGCAAACCAGGAAACATATAATCACAGACTTATGCAAAATGCATTCATCTGACAAGTAGACATTTTCTATTATTATGACTTATATTGAACGTGAGGCAGTTTTCAAAACTAATGTTAAACGTTAACCACACCTAGCAAGTCGATTATGCTATCTCTTCCTCTCTTCTTCCTCCTCCTCCTTTTCTTCTCTCTCTCTCTCCCTCCACCCGTGGCCCACACGCGTATATACACACACACACACACGCACTTTTATATTTTGTTGTGATTGAGTTTGAATTATAGGCAATAGTAGGTTAGTAAACTAGATCCATGAATTTAAAATGCCTTGACTTACTGTATGTGTTGATTTCTCTGTGTTAAAAACTCCCACCATGGCTTATTTCAAGCTGTCAAGTGGCGTTACTGACAGTGGAGTTGGGAAAAGATGAGGACAATTGGCTCTTATTAGCATCAGCACTGGCTCTCACACACCACTGGTTATGAGATATGTGCTAGTCTCTTTCTCTGTTAACATTTGACTACTAAAGAGTCTCTTTCCACCATCTTCCTGTTCAATTAGTCAAATTGACTAATCGACTACTTACAAGTAAAGATTCTTAAATGAAGTCTCTCTAGAACATGATGCTTAAAAATCTGGACCACAATGATCAGAGAATAATGACTTTTTTTTTTTCATAATTAACACTATAGCTTGATGGAAATACTATAGGATTGAATTAGGCATGCATAAATTAGAATCCCGGCTCTGTTATTATCTAGTCATATGGTTTCGGATAAATGACTTAACTTCTCTGAACTTTAAATTTCTTATCTGCAAAAACGAAAAACCACGCTTGTGTTGCAGGTTTATTTTGTTGATTAAATAATATAATAAATATAAAATAAATTCCTGGCAAATAGCAGGTCCTATGGTAATTATCATTGTGAATTGCAAGAACGAAGCATTCAAGTTCTTCTTAAGATTTTCTCATGAAAAGAATTCTTAAACTTTTGAGACTTGCTTTTATTGTCTGATAATGGATACTGACAGGTGACAAAACACTTTGATATATAGCAGATAAGTATTGATGGAAAAAAACTTGAGATACTTTTATGTGTTATTTTTATTTTCTGATAGTGTCTCACTATCTCCACTGCTACTACCTTGGCCCAAGCCATCATTGCCTCTCGCGTGGATTAATGAAATAACCTCTAACTGCTTTTGCTCTTACGTCTCCCACAGCCAGTGATCTTCATGAAATATATCCAGTAATATTACACTTTTATTGAGAACCCTTCAGTAACTCCCATTTGCATCAGAGGCAAAGCCAGAGCCCTTACAAATGGCCTCCAAGGCTCTATTGATTTGCTCCTCCCATACCCCACCTTAATTTTCTAACAGCTGCTCACACAGATCTTCCTCTCACTTCTTTCACTCCAGCCAACTGGTCTTCTTGTTGTTCTCTAACCATGTCAGGCTCATTCATATCTCAGACCTTCACACTTGCTATTCTTTGCCTGGACTGTCCTCCCAATTAATGACTGCTCAGGTCCCATCCCTTAACTGCTTTAGATATTTTCTCAAATGCCACTTTGTCATGGAGAGTATTTTTGACCATTGTACTGGGTTGAATAGTGTCCTCCAAAAATTCTGCCTGGAACTTGTGAATGTAACTTTATTTGGAAATAAGGTCTCTGCAGATGTACTCAAGTTAAGGCGAAGCCATACTGAATAAGGGTAGACCCTAAATCTAATCACTAGTGTCCTTTTAAGAAAAGGGAAATTTGGATATACACAGGGAAGAAGGCAATGTGAAGCTGGAGGCAGAAGTTAGAGTGATGCAGTTGTAACTCAAAGAACACCAAGGTTTGCTGGAAACCACCAGAAGCTAGGAGAGAAGCGTGGAATAGATTCTTCCCCATACCCTTTGGAGGTAGCATTGCCTTGATGGCATCTTGATTTTTGAACTTCTATTCTCCAGAACTGTGCAAGAAAATCAATTTCTTTTAAATCATTTCCTTTTTGGCAATTTAGGGCAGCCCTAGAAAGCTAATGCAATTATTATATTTAAAATTGCTGCCCTAGTACCTTATCCCTCTTCTTCAATTTACATTTTCTCCATAGCACTTATCACAAACTGACAGAGCTAACTGACTCTTGGTTCTCTTATTCAATGTATTTCACTGACTGTGACTATCAGCAAACCATTGTAGTTCCCAAATATCACGATTTAATTTTCCCTTCTCACCTACTCTTCCAACTTGGAAATGTTTATCCACGCATGAGTGACAGTCCTCCTCTAATAAGGGGAATGCCAGCTAAACTTGCCCAACTTACACTGTTGTTCTTGTACCCCAATTTGAAAAAATATTTGCATGTAAATAGTTGCCGCCTATAGTTTATTATTGCACCAACACAGATCCATTAAAACAAACCAAATGAGAAAGAGAGAGAATACTGTTTAATTTGAGGATCTGCTTTTTAGTAGGTCCAAAATAGAGACCTGCTACATTTTGTACTTGGCATATAGTCAGGCCAGATTAACTCCTGCCACTTGGTGTGTTTAAAAAGATTACTCCTGTGAGATGCAATAGGAAATACATAGACAGCAGCAAAATTCACTTGAAGTATACTGAATCTGATCAAACCTCTAGATATGGTTACCTTTATAGAGGAATTACACCGGTGGAGGACTTGCTTAAATGACACCATTAATCATGTCAGCCAAATCCAGAATGTGGTACTTTTTATGGGACATATGACCAGATTTTTCCAGCAATTCAATGACATTAATAAAATGGAGTGGGATGAGAAAGACAATTATAGATTTACAAACATTTAAGAGATGAAAAAAATACACAATTTTGTCCAGCGCGGTGGCTTACGCCTGTAATCCCAGCACTTTGGGAGGCTGAGGAGGGTGGATTGCCTGAGGCCAGGAGACCAGCCTGGCCAACATGGTGAAACCCCGTCTCTACTAAAAAATTAGCTGGGTGTGGTGGCTGGCGCCTGTAGTCCTAGCTACTCAGGAGGGTGAGGCAGGGGAATTGCTTGAACTCAGGAGACGGAGGTTGCAGTGGGCCAAGATCACATCACTGCACTCCAGCCTGGGCAACAAAGCAAGACTCCATCTCAAAAAAAAAAAACAAAAAAAATACCACAATGTTGCGTGTGAGTCTTGTGGATTCTGATTCGAGCAAATCAATTGTTTAAAAAATATTTTTGAGACAGAGAAATTGACATTTTAGAAGATAAGAAATTATTATCAAGTGTGTAAATACATCATTTTTGTGAGTCAGAGATGTATAGTGAAGTATTTATGGGTGAAATGATATGATACCTTAGATTTAAAAAATAACCTAGTTCACCTCTAAAATTGAGGGAATAGACAAAACAAGATTGTTGAAGCAGACTGATGGGTATATGTAGATTCATTATACAGTTCTATTTTGGTTTATATTTGAAAATTTTCATAGCAAAGAAAAATAACAGTCACTGCCACCATTAGGTGCCCCATGGAATTATTCATCCATCCATCCATTCATTCACTCATTTTCCTTGTGCCAGTTACTGCTAGGTTACCTGTGGGTGCTACAGACAAGTCATAACCTCACTCTAGGATTTCTATGATTTGTCTCAGACAGCTTCCTACATTAAGCTGTTTTATAGAAAAAACAGTATTATTTCAGCATGTAGAAACTCAGAACTCAGACTCAATATCATAGCACCTCATAATTGAGAGAGTTTGGCTTTGTTTCCCCGGTCCTCCCCACACCCAGAGGTAGATCCAGGCATCTGGAGGCTGCAGGAGCACCTTCCAGGATCGAGGATCAATTGAGTCACTTTTACCATCCTCTGCTCAACATTAGACCTTATCAGAATGTCCAGGCCAGGCACTCTTTTTTTTTTTTTTCTTTTTTTGAGACAGAGTCTCACTCTGTTGCCCAGACTGGAGTACAGTGCCGTGATATCGGCTCACTGCAAGCTCCCCCTCCTGGGGTCACGCCATTCTTCTGCCTCAGTCTCCCGAGTAGCTGGGACTACAGCTGCCCACCACCACGCCCAGCTAGTTTTTTCTATTTTTTAGTAGATACAGGGTTTCACTGTGTTAGCCAGGATGGTCTTGAGCTCCTGACCTCATGATCTGCCCTCCTCAGCCTCCCAAAGTGCTGGGATTACAGGCGTGAGCCACCACGCCTGCCCCATATGTAATATATGGTACAACTGAGTTCTCAACTTTGGGCTTTTGCTTCCCAAACAAGTCGATTTCTTGCTACAGAAAGGTAGGGTCCTTTTGGTTTATACCTGCCATCGACATAAGACAACTGTCCTTGGTTATTTGGATTATTGTTAAGTCTCGGAGTAGCAGTATGTCCTATGCCCTATGAAGGATTACCCAGAAGAGATGTGAAGGGGAACATTAACGTCTCTTCATGGCCATCTGGTTCTTCTTAGCTGAGGAATGCCCACTGGTTGTAGCAGTTCTGAGCAAAACTCACAGAAAGAGATATAGCCTTCAAGGCAAACCCAGAATAAAGTCCAAGGGAATAGAGGTAGGGCTGTCATGGAAGTACTATTTACAAAGAAATTGAAATCTGATATAAATCTAGTAAAACATTTACTTTTCGGATTGGGAAACATTTTTGGCTGAAATAATCTTCTTAGAGAATTTATATTATTAATTTTAATTGAATAGTCTCCAGGCTGAACTGACATGTAAGTCTGAACACAACAAAAATTCAAGTACTTTTAAAACAATAAAAGTATTATGTTAACTAAATAAGTGAGTAGAGATACTTGTCATTTAACTGAATGGATCTTCTTAAAACCTAATAGAAGATGCTAACTAATGAACACAAATGATAATGAGGAAATGAAACCATAGGGTAATTTATTCATAACAAGGGAGGCTAAGGTTTGATATTCCTTAATAGAAAAGATGCTTTTACCATCTAATAGAGCGTACCTAGATTGGTGTAGCGTTGACCTGGTGTCCAATATTGGCATACCCATTACGTTGTGTTCTATAGCAGATGACTAATTCCTAATTCCAAATGTCTAATTTAATGACACATTAGAAAAATGTGTGGCACTCTTTTGATTTGAAAAATATCTGTCCTGCATATTATGATAGAAGAGATAAAGTCAATCATGACAGAAATATCATAGAAATGCCTCTATTTTTAAGAGAGCTGTCATTACACACTTTTGTTATAAAGAGGATTAGACATAATCAGATTTTTGCTTTCAATTGATTTATGTAAATCAAAAATGATTTTAAATTGCAAATAATTTGACAATGCTCTGAGTTAGAGATCATCTTATATTTTAGAGAGCTTATTAGCAAAGCTTATTTCTTGGCCCAATTCCAAATTACATATGAAGGACCACATAGAGAAGATATTGTTATTTGCATTGAGTATACAGTATGTCTACAGAGTTGAAATAAATGTACCCCCCGCAAGCAACTGGCATTGTAAAACTGAAAGTAGATTTGATTCATTTAATAATAACGATATTAGATGATTGGTTTATGTCTCCTATCAACAAAAAATACGGAGAGATAAGAAAGTGTTCTTCATATGCCTTTAATAAATCATTGATAAAACAATAAAATATAAAAATAGAGTATTTTAATATGTATCCACATACAATCTCCTTTCAATTTTAACATAAATATTATGCAGACCAAACTACTGGATTATATAGCAATGAAGCCAGATATTCCAATTAAGACTTCTAAGAATTATTTAAATGGAATCAATTTTTTCTCTTATTAAGTCTACCAACAGATATGAAACATTAAATAGACGTTTTTACTCTTCTAACAGCTGTAGAATTCCTCATAAAAATTTATTCTGGCATGAGTCCCAACTTTATTCTTTCATACTTGCCTCTCTCTGAGTGTCAACAGAAGTTGAATTTTCCTAATAATCAAAAACAGGGTTTCTCTTAAAATTGTTAGTTTTTATCATACAACCTTGCATACAACTGATTTAATAGAATAAGAAACATTCTGGTTTTTATGGATACTTTTTAGAACTTACTAAATGCTATCAGTGTGTCAGGAATTGTTATCCTAAATATTAATACCAGGATTTACTTTAGCTTTATGTTTTTTGGGGAGGTGAGATGGGATGGGGAAAGAATATTCCTATAAAAGCTACCATAGCAGTACTACTTGCTGTTCAAACAGAAAACATTAATGATGGCTTGGAAGGTGACGCCCTACAAAAATATTTCAGTCATTCTGAATAAGGCTTGAAAAAAACATTTCTACAACATTTAACTCTGAGTAGAAAGCAGGGGCCTTGGGCATCCAAACAATGCTGCTTCTATTAGCAATAAGTCCAAAATGAAAAGGAAATCATATTGCCTTTCATTTCCTTCCCTCCACCCTCTCAGAAAGAAGAAAGAAAAAAGAGAGAGAGAAAGAAAGGAAGAAAGAAAGAAAAGAAAAAGCTGAATCAAACCAAAACTATCTGGACATACTTTAGGAATGTTGCATGCATATGTATGTGTGTTTATGATTGTATGGGTATGTGTATGTTGGATTTCAGCTAGGGAGTATCTTCCCCATCTCTACAGTTTCTACACCAGCTTAAAACCAAATAATATTTAATCACTTCCATAAAAATGCCAAAATAACAAAAACATGCATGAAAAAGGCAGCAATAAGAAGAAAGCATGCTATATATGTTATAGCCAACCACAAACATCATTCACAAAACAAGCAAGTGGCCTAACCGGGAATTTTCCAAGTGCTTTTTTGGGAGAGGTTAACTCCCATATGGAGAGCTTCAAAATAGAAGAGGAAAATGACAGGTTAGCGTGGCCCTGTTTTACTGATTTTTCCCTAAAATAAAGATTGCATTTTGAATTACAATGCAAGTGCCCAGAAGCTGCTTATGAGAAAGCATCAGGAATTCTGACAATAATTTAGCATGCTGGCCCTTTTTTTACAGAAAAGAAAATTCAGTCTTGACCAGGAGGAGATGTCTTTGTAAGAGGCAGGCCCTGATGGTTCAACCTGGTCAACCCTGATTTTGGAAGCTTTGCCACTTTGGATTCAGTTGACTTCTCCTTTTGGTGTTTTTAGAGACCAACAGAGGTTATCCAACAGGAAACACTGGAATAGTTTTTGCAAGACTTCCATTTCCCCATCACTGGCTTGAACAGGAATAGGGACTACCATGTGATATTGCTGAACTTTGCTAAGAAACCTTTGAGGCATTATATGTTAAATTGGTTTTGTTATATTTGAGGAAAATTGAAATGGTGCAGGTCTGCACAGCTCCTAGAACTATAGCCTCTCCGAATCTTCAAAAACTCTGGGGTTTGTGTGGTCCAGCCTCCTTTCCAGTACTTTCTCTGTGCCCCAAGAAAATTTACCCTAGGAGGCATTCAGCAAAGGGGACTTTCTGGGGTATTCTACTGAGTCCTTACTTAGGTTAAATAGTTTTTCTGTTTGGTCCTCATCAAAAGCTGACACATTATAAAATTCCGTCTTTTTTAGACAGCTTCAGGTTTTGCTGCATTTTTCAAGGCTCAGAGACCTTGCATAAAACTAACCCAGATGTCAGTTGATGTACTCTGAGCTTAACAGTGGGAACCTTGAGTTTCTTCCTGTCTCTCTGAAGATTCTCAAGGGGAGATGATTTATAGTTTTCCTGGCCACTGCTGGCTTCGATCTCTTGTTTCTGCTGATTATTTTTTTCAGTTCATGGTTCACTCTGCTGTCCCTTGCCTGCCATCTCTGCTTTGCACCACACCAAACTCAACATCCTTCCTTGATCAGTCCCTAGCCCTTACATGAAACCCACCTAAACCAAGACTGTGTGCCTAGAGCAGTCCTTTCTGAAGGAGTGAAAATGAATGGGATATATTTTGACATATATATACACATTTATATATATACACACACGTAGTTATTAAATGTTTAATATATATTTTAGGATAGATTAAAATACAAATATATTTATTTTGACATGCAGTCATGCACCACATAATGACATTTCAAAAAATGACAGACTACGTATACTGCAGTGGTCCCATAAGATTATAACGGAGCTGAAAAATTCCTATCACTTAGGGACCTCAGAGTTATCATAAAGTCATAGCACAATGCATTACCTTTTCTATGGTTTGCTATGTTTAGATACACAAATACTTACCATTGTGTTACAACTGCTTACGGCATTCAGTATGGTAACATGCTGAATAGGTTCATAGCCTAGGAGCAATAGGTTATATGGTATAGCCCAGGTATGTCATAGGCTGTGTCACCTGGGTTTGTGTAAGAACACTATGATGTTTGCACAATGACAAAATCATCTAACAATGCCCAGAATGTATTCTTATTGTTAATTGATGCATTGCCGTATATATTAATATTAGACATTCCTATAATTCTTATTCTTTGCTTCCTTGCCCAACCATACACTTTTCCATCCTTCAGTTCCTATTCTTTTCATATGAAAAGTGATTTAGAAATCTCTTTTGTTTGCTCCCTCCCCTCTCTGCCACTGCCAAATCTTTGTTAGTGATTGACTGACATTTTATCACTCTCACCTCGGGTCTTTACATGTCCTCACGTTCTTATCATCCACTCCAAAGGTATATCAAAACTTTTTTTTTTTTTGAGACAGAGTCTTACTCTGTCTCCCAGGCTGGAATGCAGTGGCGTGGTGTCGGCCCACTACAACTTCCGCCTCCCAGGTTCCTGCTTCAGCCTGCCTTGGCCTCCCAAGTAGCTAGGATTACACGTGTGCATCACCTTGCCCAACTCATTTTTTGTGTTTTTATTAGAGATGGGGTTTCACCATGTTGGCCAGGGTGGTCTCAAATTCCTGACTTCAAGTGATTCCACCTGCCTCGGCCTCCCAAAATGTTGGGATTTCAGGCATGAGCCACCACACCTGGCCGGTATATCAAAACATTTTAAATGAAACCTGCTCCCTCCTTGAAGAGGACACATACGTTATTTTTTTTATGTGGTGTTTGACAGTCTTTCCAGATATTGCACCATGCACAGTGCATTTGCTAGAGGATTACAAGGAAAAAGGAAGAATTCAAACAACTGGGCAAAAAAATACTGAGTACCGATTTCATGTACTGAGCCTACCACAAAGTTAGGATTTTTAAAACTGTAGTTGTTGGTTTTGTTATACTGTACTAAATTTAAGAAAGTAAAAAATTTGTCCTCCTGAGCCAAGAGGGGAAAGGTTGACCTTTATCTAGATTAAACATTTGTCTAAGTCTGAAATTTTATAAATAAATCCATTGAAGTATTGGTGAAAGTACTTCAGGGAGACCAAGTGAGAAAGTTGAGATCAAAGGGGAAGTTTTTCTGACATTACTATTCTATTTTAGCTTATGGCTTTAGAAACTTTGATCAATGCCACAAATGTTATAAAAATACAAGAAAACAGAGCATAAGAGTTAGCTAGGAAATATGGTTATACACTCCTGTTTTACAGGATAGCTCTGCCTTCAAATGTTCTGTTTTTAATGTCTCTCATACATGTCTTTACGTCTCTAATATTTATTAATGCATGACTCAGAATATATATATATTTCATATATGAGACAAAGGAATTATTTGAACTAAAACATTGCAAATCTAAATTGAAAATACAGTATACAAAGGTCAGGAGTGATGGTTCACACCTGTAATCCCAGCACTTTGGGAGGCCAAGGTGGGTGGATCACTTGAGCTCACGAGTTTGAGACCAGCCTGGGCAACAGGGCAAAACCCTGTCTCAACAAAAAGGACAAAAATTAGCCAGGTGTGGTGGTGTGTGCCTGTAGTCTCAGCTACTTTGAAGGCTGAGAGATGGGAGGATCACTTGAGCCTAGGAGGAGTTTGCAGTGAGCCGAGATTGTGCCACCGTACTTACTCCAGCCTGGGTGATAGAGCTAGATCCTGTCCCCCCCCAAAATTTTATATATATATATATATATTCAGTTAAAGAAGGCATTGAACTCATGTTTATCCTTTCTCTCCCTTAATACCCCATTAAACTGTTATTATGTGAATAAAAAGCTGTCTGACAAAGGGAATTCCTAGGATGACATCTTCGTGTTGGGTCTGGAGATCAACTGCCATATATCTCCTATAGAACAAGGAGGTAGGTGTTTCTGATGGAGGCGTCTAGGGAATGAACAAAGTGAGAAGTATGGCAAAGTATTTCTGTTGTGGCAACTGCCCAGGGCAGGAGAAGAAAATAAGAAGATGACTTATCTGCTGGAGCACTTATACACACTTTAAAGAACACTATTTATGTAGCCAATAATAGTGCTTTAATAATATTTTTTTTTTTTTTTTTTTTTTTTTTTTTGAGACGGAGTCTTGCTCTGCCTCCCAGGCTGGAGTGCAGTGGCCGGCGCTCATCTCACTGCAATCTCCGCCTCCCGGGTTGCACGCCATTCCTCCTGTCTCAGCCCCGAGATGCTGGGACTACAGGCTGCCCGCCTCGTCCGGCCCGGCCTATTTTTTTGTATTTTTAGTAGAGACGGGGTTTCACCTTTAGCCAGGATTGTTCGATCTCCCTGACCTCGTGATCCGCCGTTCTGGCCTCCATCCCACAGTGCTGGGATTACAGGCTGAGGCCACGCGCCCGCGTTCCTTTAATAATATTAAGATGATATGGACAGTTTGATGCTGTTACATAGAAGTTAAATTTATAGGAAGAAAAATTTTAAAATCACTGGATAATATCTGAAGTTGTAAATTAAAAACTAGCAGCATGCCTCGATTCTCTTGTATTTAGTTGCAATAATAAACAAGAATCAGTTGGAAAATATTTTGCAAAACTGCCAGGTTGTTTGTGATCTTTTATTTTACTTTTGAAAATGTATTTCTGTTACTTTTGGCTTTTTTATTGCCCTAATTACTACACTTTACTTGTACGTCTTTGAACTTCTGATCTTAAACTGTTCAGAGAAAAAGTTAAAGGGTTTTATCATGTCAAGAAGAACCACCTACATAACTTAAAAATTAGTATGGGCCGGGCGCAGTCGCTCAAGCCTGTAATCCCAGCACTTTGGGAGGCCGAGACGGGCAGATCACAAGGTCAGGAGATCGAGACCATCCTGGTTAACACGGTGAAACCTCGTCTCTACTAAAAAAAATACAAAAAAAAAAAAAAAAAAACTAGCCAGGCAAGGTGGCGGGCGCCTGTAGTCCCAGCTACTCGGGAGGCTGAGGCAGGAGAATGGTGTAAACCCGGGAGGCGGAGCTTGCAGTGAGCTGAGATCCGGCCAATGCACTCCAGCCTGGGCGACAGAGCTAGACTCCGTCTCCAAACAAACAAACAAACAAACAAACAAACAAAAATTAGTATGGAGGTAACTACAAGAAAAAAACAACTGAAAGAACTAAAGATGATTTCTTATCATTCAGACATGGAAGATGAGGGGGCTGGAGCCAGAAATTAATGTTTTCCATGATAAGCCTTTTCTTACTCGATGAATTTTTTATTATACATGATTAATCTTATTCTTACAAAGCAAAATTTAAAATTTTTAAATAAAGGGCTAAACTTATCTTTTCATTTTATGCTTAAGCCCTTCTCTGAGTCATCAATTTCCTCAGTCAATTCTGAATTTTCCCGCACAGCACACAAGTCCATGCATGAGCTGGTTTTAGCTCACCTTGCTTCTTTCTGTCCTGCAATCTTAGGCAACCTTGTGCATTTGTCAGTAAACAGCCCAGACATTTATCTTGCTGCCTCCTGTTTCCTTAACCTGGGATACCCTCCCTCCTTTCCTCACCTGCCTTTTCCCTGTGAAGGGCTAACACTCCTTGCTCATCTTTGAGATCTTGGCTGAAACATTACCTTTCTGGACAGCTCTTCATAACCCCCAGAAGACCGAGTTAGGTCATTTTTCACTGTGCTCCCACGGAATTCTGTACTTCTCACTAATACAGTGACAGTCACTCTACTGTCTTTCTTTAGTCCATTTTTGTATCTACTCCCAAAATGGGAGCTTTCCCAGCATAAAGTGTTTCTCTTATTTACTGTTTGTCCCTTGCAAGTACCATGGGTCCTGCACATAGTAGGCATCCCACATTTTTTTGGAATGAAAAAATTAAGGGAAGGAAGAGGTAGGCAGGACTATAGATAACCAGTAGATCTGAATAGGGGAAAGTCAGTGGTTGTGTGAATGCCTTTGTAAAAATATTTAAAGTATTTTATTTTCTTTTTTGCCTCAAATCACATAGTTCATCAATTCTAAGATAACTTTTTTTCCTATTTTGATATCTTAAATTAGAATGTATCATACATTCGATGGCATGCATAGATTTTTAAATGGCAGCTTTCTTGGTGGTAGGAAAATAATGATGTGTTTTACCGTCAAGAGAGTCTTGAGTCAATGAACTTTAGTATATAAAAATATGGCCATAACACATCCGTGAAGAAATAAAACAGAATTGGAGTTCTGCGTTGGATTTATAGAGTGTGAGGAGCAAGAACTCTAAGAACTGAAAGATATCAAAGTTTTTTGGCTTGGAGAGAAAGTTGGGAACAGAGCTATGGAAAGAGAACAAGAGCAGTGTAGGCAACTCATGGTTTCTTTTCCCAGTTAGTAAGGTAGACTGCAGAGTGATAAAGCTTCTTACCCCCATACTCCTACCCAGGTTTATGACAAAGTAAGTGGTAAAGGCAAAAGGTTAGTTTGACTCATTGTCGATGGCACTGAAATAACATGTTTTAACTCAGTTTCGCAGGCCACCCTGTCAGAAGAGGAAAAATTATTGAAAAGAAAAACAGGGATTCTTGTTTCAGGATGCGTCACCAGTCAGTTAAGAAAACTTGGAAAGTGGAAACCCTCCACATTGTTATAGGCCACGACTCCAAAACCAAAGCCCAAATTAACGATTGTTGGGTAAAACCCCTGATTTTGCAAAACCCAGTTCCAAACCAACTCTGGCTGATACAATCAAGTGAGGGACAATATTTAGAAAATATTTCTTAGAAAAATAGCGTAACATTTAGTCCAAAGGAGAAAAAAAGAAAAAAAAAAAAAAAAAAAAACCTACCACTGAACCATGAGTGAAAATTAGGGAAAACAGGTTATAGTAATATTAGAGTCTTAATTGTGCTAAAAATATTTGTTTTTGGCAATTTCTGAGCACATTAATAGTATATATCTCCTTTATAAGCAACATTTCTGTCTGTGGCATTTTGCAGTACTAAATGGAACAGATCAATGGGCAGAGGGTTCAGCCAAAAATAGAATTTAATTGATATCCTGATTTTAATTAAATAAACTCCTTGCTTTCACTACTCTTGAACTTTATTAACTTATGGACAGCTATGAGTAACTACAAAAATTGTCCCAAAAATGAAGAAAAATGGAGAAGTAATCCACAAACCTTTCTTTCCTTCTTTCCTCCTTTCCTCCTTCCTCCTTTCCTCCTTTCCTTCTTTCCTTCTTTCCTTCTTTCCTTTCTTTCTTTCTTAGATGAAGTCTCACTCCGTCACCCAGGCTGGAGTGCAATGGTGCAATCTCCCCTCACTGCAACTTCCGCCTCACAAGTAGCTGGGATTACAGGCGTCTGCCACCGCGCCTGGCTAATTTTCACCATCTTGGTCGGGCTGGTCTCAAACTCCTGACCTCAGGCGATCCACCCGCTTCGGCCTCTCAAAATGTTAAGATTAGAGGCGTGAGCCACTGCGCCCGGTACACGAACCATTTTTTAAACATGAGCTCTAGAAAGGGCCAGATAATAATGCCTTCCTCTAATGCTGAGTAAACTGACCTTTGGCGATAAACTGCTCACCACCAGGAACTGAATCAACTGTTTCCTGGTAAGAAAATCCTATTTAAATACAAGGGAAGAAGTCCATGACTGAGTGTTGCTTTTTGGAAGATAGATCATTAATATGCTCACAGATCGTCTAACCATTAGCTTTCAATCTCAAGCCAGTCGTGGATATTGCTGCGAAGGTATATTTCTATTTTAAGTGATGCATTTCTCTCTACCTCCACTGTGAATTATTTTCAGGCTGTGTTAGTCAAGGTTCTCTAGAGGGACAAAACAAATAGGGATACATGTATATATGAAAGGGAGTTTATTAAGGAGAATTGACTCACACGATCACAAGGTGAAGTCCCACGATAGGCCGTCTGCAAGCCGAGGAGCAAGGAAGCCAGTAGTGGATTCGTCCAAGTCCCAAAACCTCAAAAGTAGGGAAGCCGACGGGGCAGCCTTCGGTCTGTGGCAGAAGGCCCCAGAGCCACTGGCAAATCACTAGTGTAAGTCCAAGAGTCCAAAGTCTAAGAACTTGGAGTCTGATGCTGGAGAGCAGGAAGCCTCCAGCACCAGAGAAAGATGAAGGCCAGAAGACTCAGCAAATCTGATCATTCTACCTTCTTCTGCCTGCTTTAATCTAGCTGTGCTGGCAGCCAACGGGATGGTGCTCATCCAGATGAAGGGTGGATCTGCCTCTCCCATTCCACTGATTCAAATGTTAATCTCTAGCAACACCCTCACAGACAAGCCCAGAAGCAATGGTTTATATCCTTCAATCCAATCAAGGTAACGCTTAATATAAACCATTGCAAAGGCCTTAATTACCCTAGAATGTTTTCTTTAAACTATAGAGGTAACACAAAATATTCTGCTTTCGCATGTCTGGAAGAAGGAAATGAGTAAATTTGGACCTTTAATTTTCTTCTTTTTTTTTTGAGATGGTGTCTCTCTCTGTCACCTAGGCTGGAGTGCAGTGGCACAATTTCGGCTCACTGCAACCTCCGCCTCACAGGTTCAAGTGATTCTCCTGCCTCAGCTTCCCGAGTAGCTGGGACTACAGGCGCCCACCACTACGCCTGGCTAATTTGTGTATTTTTAGTAGAGGCAGGGTTTCGCCATGTTGGCCAGGCTGGTCTTGAACTCCTGACGTCAAGTGATTTGCCCGTCTTGGCCTCCCAAAGTGGATTACAGGCGTGAGCCACCGCGCCAGGTAGGACATTTAATTTTCAAAGCCATCTGACTCACAATTAGGTGGCAAAATTACCTTGATACTGAACTCAATTTGTCTTACTAGAACTGCATCTTTATAAGACAGTGTACATTCAGTTTGATTTTCTGAAAGCTGCTGAAAACCAAACAACTCATGGCTGTACTTTCCAGCAGCACTTCTGAGAGTTCTAGAGATGTTTCACATTTCTGAAGAGAAATCACTGTTGTTTTTTCCCAGGTATAAAGAGTTTTGTGTGAACTGGTGCTTCAAGCAAACAACATGTATCTACAAATTGAATGAATGTTTCTTAGACAAAGATGGCCATTGTAGCCTCAAACAAGCCTATTTATTTGGGTGAAGGGAGTGTTTTGTGAAGGAATAACAGGCTGACATATATTTATTAATGTCTCTCATACTGTGTGACAAAATCTGGCAGGGTAACTGTGAATGGAACAATTTGTCACAACTTTATGGAACCCTTTCACACACAGAATCTATGCCTTTGTTCAAGCTGCCTTGAGCACTTAAGTTTTCTAAAAGATTTCTTGGGCAAATTTCCCACAAAATTTCCCCTATTATTTACAAGGCTTTCCGTTCTTCCTTACATACATGAAATACCTCTTAAACATTCTTCTCAGAAGAATGTATCTCTTTCTGAAATTATTATGTTCTGGAAATAAGACAAGTCTTCAAACCAAAGTTGTAGAACTTATATTTATATTGGGTATTTTCTTATTAAAATCTTATGTCTGTAATTTTGATTTTTGAAATTTACCTCTAACAAGAAGTTGGGTTATAATTGCCACTCAGCTAAAACATAGTATAGAACTCAAAAGAAGGTGTCCCCAAATGTTTCAGTGGTTGTCATATCAAAAATATATATACAGTATGTTTATATAAGTTACATAAATATATGTATTGTTTATTTTTATGTATACATAATATGCACATATATAATATATGTAATACATATGTGATCTTGAAAGGCTCAGATGGTTGACCAAAGACAAATTGGTGAAAATTGTAGGAGGACATAATTTGACTGAGTATTTGTTTTCTTTCTTTTTTTTTTTTTTGAGACGGAGTCTTGCTCTGTGCCCCAGGCTGGAGTGCAGTGGCGCGATCTCGGCTCACTGCAAGCTCCATCCCCCAGGTTCACGCCATTCTCCTGCCTCAGCCTCCTGAGTAGCTGGGACGACAGGCGCCCGCCACCACGCCCGGCTAATTTCCTTGTATTTTTAGTAGAAACGGGGTTTCACCATGTTAGCCAGGATGGTCTCGATCTCCTGACCTCGTGATCCGCCCGCCTCGGCCTCCCAAAGTGCTGGGATTACAGGCTTGAGCCACCGCGCCCGGCCCCGAGTATTTGTTTTCTAGCCATCAGGATGATCCTGCTTCAGAGAGCAGTGACTTTTCATTCCTAGAGGTGTTCAAGAGAGTCTGGGTCTCTTGTTGGAAATACTGACAAAATGTTGAAGGTATACACTAAAAAGTCTCTAAGGGCCCTTCCAACTATGGGATTCCATGCAATGAAAATATCGTCTGAGGGAAACTAGGTTTTAATTTCAGTTATTTTGAACCAGAAAGAAGTCTTCTGTATGAGAGAGAAACATCGTTAAAATTAATTGAATGCCAAATGTTGAATTTTGGACAATCAGTTTATATAGCATGGTATTTGTTCTCTAAATATTTATGTTAGACAGGATCAGGATCATAAATAACACTTAATCATGCTGAAATTACTTTAATAGTAATCTTTTCTTATTAACTGATTTTTAGACTTTTATCCAAGCCTAGAATGGCCATTTTTTTGTTGTTGTTATGAGTTGAATTTTGTCCTTCAAAAAAAGATATGTTGAAGTTGTAACCCCGAGTACCTCAGAACATCACTGGATTTGAAATAGAGTGACTGCAGCTATCAGTTAAGATGAAGTCATACTGGAGCAGGGTGAGCCCCTAACTCAATATGACTGTTGTAAGGTGGAGGAAGAGATTGGAGCCATGCATCTACATGTCAAGGAGCACCGAGAACAGACAGCTATTCCCGGAAGTTAGAAGAGAGGCATGGGGCAGATTCTCCCTCCCAGCCCCTGGAAGAACCCAACCTGGCCAACAACTTCATTTCTCACTTCTAGATTCCAGTACTCTGAGGGAATAAATTTTTGTTGTTTTAAGCCAGCCAGTTTGTGATCCTTTGTTATTAGTTTGCTCCAGCAAACTAATATACCTTCCTTACAGTTAGCCACCTTTAGGAGTCATCTGTGTATTTATACTCTTCCAGAAATTTTCTATACATATGCACGCACACACACACATATACATTATTTTTTTTCTTTCCAGTATACTTTGGAAGTATATCATAAAACTGCTCTGTACTTGGCTTTATTATTACTTTTTCAATGAATGTAATAGAAGCTTTTTTATATCATAACACACCAAGCTACTTTGTTCTTTCTAATGGTTGTGTGGTAAGCCACTGCATAGATTTAATAATTTTCTTTTTAACCTATTTTCTGTGGACATAGTCATTTAGATTGTTTCTATTTTTTCTTTTTCTTTTTTATATAAACAACGCTGCAGTGGACATTCTTGGATAAGTGCCTTTGTGAACACATTCAAATATGTCCATACAACACAAATATGATAAATTTCCAGAAGTGGAAGTATCAAGCTCAAGAATATATGCATTTTAAAATTTGCATATATAGTTTGCATTCTTATCTTCACATGAGCCTGCACCCTTGCACTCTCATTGGATGACACTGTATGGGATAATACTTTTGATTTTTATAATTTTTTAAACTATGAGTGAAGTGTAACCTCATATTGTTTGGTTATTTGTGTCTTATTTTTATACAAAGCAGCCAATTTTTCTAACAGATTGTTCTTATTTATATGTAGGAGCTTATTTTAAAAATGTATTTATTAGTCCTATTGAGTTGATATGAGGAGGATAGTGCAAGTGTCAGCTATTAAATGTGAATATTTTTGTCCTCAAAGTGACTTTTGTATACAGAACAGACTATTCAAAGGCTAACTTTTAGTTAAAAATTTAGCAATCAATTCATTAAAGTTAAAAATCCAAAAACTACTTCTCACAATTTTTTTCTTTTCTTTTCTTTTTTTTTTTTTTGAGAAGGAGTCTCACTCTGTTGCGCAGGGTGGAGTGCAGTGGCGTAATCTCGGCTCACTACAAGCTCCGCCTCCCAGGTCCACGCCATTCTCCTGCCTCAGCCTCCCGACCAGCTGAGACAACAGGCACCTGCCCCCACGCCAGGCTAATGTTTTGTAGTTTTAGTAGAGACACAGTTTCACCCGCTTCTCACAATTTTTAAATGCAGCTTCCTGATCTTATTATTCTATTTGTAAATCTAAAGCATTTTAGTAACCACATTTAGGAGAATTTTGAATGTGTGTAATAATATTTATGCACTTAATTGACTAAATTCCTTCATACAATTAAAAACTAATTTTGTAAATTTAATATACTCAACATTCTTTTTAACTGTGTCCGTTGTCTAACTGAAAAACTTTCCCAAAGTACTTAATACTTTTAAATATCTTAAAGGAAAGCACGTAAACACAGTGAAGCATAATCCTCTTTCATATTTCAAAGCTTTTATAGACATTGTTGTATCTGCGTTTAAATCACAAGTCTATATCAATTAGTTCGTTATGCATTTTAAATTGTAATTATGCAGCTTATCTCTCATTTTAACATGCAAAATTCTCTTAAACATTACTAATGTTTTATAATTACCAAATATGGACATAGCACTGACCAAAAGCATCAATAAGATTGTTCTAATTCTTTTAGACATTCTTGTATTTAATTTTAAATTTTTCTAAGGTTAATGTTTAGCTACTAAAGGAATTATGTCATCTCCATCATTTTTAGAGTTACCTACTTACCCTGCTGGAGATTGTGGTTTTATAACATCTAAAGATTAAAGTCAAGACATTCATAGAATTCTGACAGAGCATACTGAGCCCTACTTAAGAACTTAAAACAGTGACTTTGTAATTTCAAGGCTGGTCCTTTCGTCCTCTTACCCCGGGAAGCCAAAGTCCATGGTCCTTGGAATAGCTCTGTGTCTCCCTTCCAGGCTGATCATCTGACAGGTTTAACTTTTCTTTTAGGACAGAAATTGTCTTACCCACCTACCTCCAAAGGTTGTAAAACTTGATGGAATCCTGCATTCTCTAAATCAACTTCCATACTTAATTCTTACAAATACTAAAATAATATGAATTGGAACTGAATATTTTATCATGGCTTTTTCTTTTCTGTCACAACTTCAAAGGACATTTGGCTGACAAGAAGAATGGCTTGGCCTTGGTTGGAATTTATATGTATCCCAAATACCTTTGGATAGTCACTTGTGAGTTGATTAAAAGCCTCATACATCTTGATTATATGGCCACCAACTGAAGGTCAGATACATATTATACACACAGATTTAAATGCATTTATGAAGGCATTTATTCAAGAGTGCCCATTGCAGCCTTGATTGTATTAAAAAGATTGGAAATAATGTAAAGGCCCATCAATAGAGGACAGGTTATATCACCTAGTAAAGGTTACAACATCTATTTAAAATCACTTAGGATTCAACTTCACATTTCACAGGACTGAAGATGACATATTTTGGGGGTCTGACAGCTCCGTTTCTGGCAAGCTTGGTACCACAGCCTCCATCATCCCAGACTTACAGGGAAACAATCTGAAGTCACTTCATTATACAGGGAAGGTAAGAAATATATCTAGACGGAAATAGAGTCATCTTCTACCAGTATATTCCATCTAATCTACTTTTCCACAGTGTGACATTGTGATCAAAGAATATACAGTATTTGAAAAGGAGTTGATTTGAACACCTTTTTGACTTAAGGAGTAAGTCACTAAAGTCTATTTTAGCAATATATACATTTCAAAAATAGGAAGGTCTGAGGCACTAGGGACAGACAGCCTCTGCCTTCAGAGATTTATCATCAAAAAGAGGAATATTTACTTATTCTAATGTTATGTTATATTATGGCACATAACGTATTAGTGCTGAAAGAACTATTAAAATTAATTATTGTACATTTTTATTGCATAAATAAGGTAGGACCCAGAAAGGCTAAATTATGTGATCCAGATTCCATAAATAGTAGTAGAACTGTGTGAGTGGTAGGGACCCCAAATCTTAGAACCATGTAAGAATAGTTTATGTATTGTTACGCCATTCTCAGGTCAAGGGTGTGGATAAATTCTGAATTTTTCTAAACCTCAAGTCAGAATTCAATCAATACTGCTTTGCAGTAATGCATGAATAGAGATGTTTAAACAAATATCTAGAAGTTACAACAAAAGGATTATAAGAGCAGGCTTTCTTTTTTTTTTTTTACTTTTTAAAAAATCAGCTTATGACTTAATATAAATGAGGTATATTAATGAGGTAATATAAATGAGGTAGCATTTTAAGAGTTAACTGTTAAGAACAACATAAAATCGCTAGCATGCTTTATGGGCAGGAATGTCAGATTGCCATGTTTCCCAAACTACAGCAAGTTTTTTTTTTTTTTTTTTTGAGATGGAGTCTGGCTCTGGCCCAGGCTGGAGTGCAGTGGCGCTATCTCGGCTCACTGCAAGCTCTGCCTCCCAGGTTCACGCCATTCTCCTGCCTCAGCCTCCCAAGTAGCTGGGACTACAGGCGCCCACCACCACGCCTGGCTAATTTGTTTTGTATTTTTAGTAGAGACGGGGTTTCACCATGTTAGCCAGGATGGTCTCGATCTCCTGACCTTGTGATCTGCCCGCCTCAGCCTCTCAAAGTGCTGGGATTACAGGCGTGAGCCACCGCGCCCGGCCAAGACCTACAGTTTTAATAAGATTCTCAGGGATTCATGAAACTAGAAATAGTTAGGAGTTACTAATTATTACCTCCTAAGTACTATGACTAAAATTCTCTGCTGCCAGCAACAGGCAGGCAGCTCCTTTTATGAGGTTGATTGTCGAGTCCCAGAAAATTTAGCCCACAATCCCATCAATGCTTTAGTTTTTATTTCTGACACAGGTTGTGACTCCTTAACAACAACAACAACAAAAATACAGACTTCGTTAAAGATAATTATAAACTACTGTTTTTGCAAGCTATAAACATACATATAATAGAATACCAGACATGAAAATAGCTGCGTTCAAATTTAAATAATTTCTCCTGATGAATTTAACTATTAATCCGTGCTTATGTAATCCAAATGAACATGTGAGTGGGAGGGAAGTCATCTTCTCTTTAGATTTAAATAAGAAGCGTATTGTCCCTTATCCCACATTCATATTGTTTCCCCCAATAAATCCAGAGATGGGGTGGGGGAAGGGGACTGCAGGAATACTTGTTTTCTCTCCTATATCAGCTTCCCCAGTTCCTCGTTTCTACTTGCTCCAGATCATTCTAAACTTGAATGAAGCCAATTACCTTGATATTTTCTGTAAACATTGGCACACGTGTAGCTGACTTTACTGAAGGTTTCTAGCAATGCAGGGGATTCCTATCACAGCACTAGAGACAACTTTAAATTGAGCATTGATGCCTCTGCTCACAAATGACCGCCGGCCACTGCACCCCTGGAACTATCTCATGGAACCTGCTTCTACGGGCTCTGCCGCCTGCTGTACTTCTTAGCTTCCTTCTTCCTTCTCTCAATTCCTTCTCTCTTTTCTCTTCCCCCTTACCCTCATCACTGAAGAACTCTTAGCTTTTTTTTGAAGAACAGCTTACCCAATCTTTTTTTTTTTTTTTTTA
Source organism: Rhinopithecus roxellana (assembly GCF_007565055.1). Taxonomy (NCBI): domain Eukaryota; kingdom Metazoa; phylum Chordata; class Mammalia; order Primates; family Cercopithecidae; genus Rhinopithecus; species Rhinopithecus roxellana. Next base: position 72,209,547 of record NC_044551.1, read on the forward strand.
AAGGCCATACTACACACCATGTTTCAGGAGAGGGTCTCTTTTTTTCCCACCCAAAACAATCTTTCAGGTTATTTTCCTAAACAAAGGTAGCTTATATCATTAAGACAAACTCTGGTGTCAAGTAATTGATTCGAATAATTTATCTTTGGCCAGCCTCAGTGGCTCACGCTTGTAATCCCAGCACTTTGGGAGGCTGAGGCAGGCGGATCACGAGGTCAGGAGATCGAGATCATCCTGGCTAACATGGTGAAATCCCGTCTCTACTAAAAATACCAAAAATTAGCCTGTCTCTACTAAAAATACAAAAAATTAACCGGGTGTGGTGGCGGGCCCCTGTAGTCCCAGGTACTCGGGAGGCTGAGGCAGTAGAAAGGCATGAACTTGGGAGACGGAGCTTGCAGTGAGCCGAGATTGTACCACTGCACTCCAGCCTGGGCTACAGAGTGAGACTCTGTCTCAAAAAAAAAAAAAAAAAATTTTCTTCCCCCATCACGTTACACTTAATTTTCCTTTTTGTCCAACTAGAAAGCTCTTATTTCTTCTTACCTGGTGAGCATCCAGTGCACTTTATGGATGTTGTAAATATGTCCTTGGTTTTATCTGATACTTGGTTTGAGATCTCTTGTTGGCTTTTCCCTGCTCTTTTCCAATTCTCAAAATTGATATTTCTTTTTCAGAAATAAAGTTGTCTTATGATCTTTGGGAAGGCTTATATTTATTTCTTATGTATGCTTACTAAGCCTTACTTTTTTTTTTCTTTCTTGCACTGATCAGAATAAATCCCCCTCTCTATTTTGCGAAAGTCATCTTCCAACCCTAAGGCGCACTCCCCCTTTTTTTTTTTCACAATAAGGGGAAAGCAGCTAATAAACACAGACTAACTCATTCAGTTTAGTTTCCCTCTCCCTATACTTGATAAATACTCGATTTGCAATAAAGCCTGTCTTATAATTCTATATCCTTAAGGTATACTTTAGTCTTTATTCAGGGGTTAAAACTTTTATTCATTGAATGTTTAAAAACATGGTTTGAACAAAGCATGCTGAACATACTTTATGCTGAATCATGTGGAATCCTACTCACACAAGCGGCTCGTGATGTTTTGGAGACGTGCAGAAGGTTGATATTTTGAGCAAGGCAGTGCAGGATGCTCTCTTGGAGGATGAGAGATACAGAAAATGAAATTAGGTTTTAATGAGAAAGCCATTTTAGAGGTTTCTGGATAATAGGACAAGATGCTTTGGGGATGGCAGTGAGGACATACTGGAAGAGGATGGTATTGGAGAAAGGGTTGTCCAGAAGGAAGAAGATGGTCCAGATGAGAGAAGCTGACCACCATCCAAACAGAACCATACCAGTAGGACTACAGAAGAACATGAGCTACATAAAGTCAATGTCATGTTCAGTCAACTTTCTGAACAAGGAGTGTCAAAGACAGTAAGAAGCTGAAGATTGCTCAGTGTCCACACTCAGAATACCTGTGAGGTTATTACAGAGTAATGATCAATTTTTGCTCTGGTAGGGACATAGTAAATGGAAGACGAGTCGTTAAAACTTTGTAATATTCAGTGTCAATTGATATTTGTACATTCATTTCAGACAGTGTGTCAAACATGACTGATTTCCTGGAAAATGTATGTCTCCTAAGGAAAAGAGTTTCTAATTAGCATCTGTTTCACTCAGATCACGTAAATGGTGAAAACCATTCAGGCAATCTGTCATACATCCTAAATTATTTGAAAAGCTGTCTACATTAATCAAATACATTGTGTAGCATTAGCCTTTGGGTTCTCAGACTATTTTTCAGCAAACACACACACATACACACACACACACACACACACACACACACACACATCCCACAATGCTTCTACTTATTCTTTTAAAAGTCTATTTTGTTTTTAATTGTGGTATGTCTAATGACTTTTCCCCCTTCAAAACCCTGTGTGTGGGAGAAAAACTGATGGCTTATAATGAATTGTTTCCAATCTGACTCTCTTCGTAGGCAATGATGTCTAAGTCACAGGTCTGAAAACTACTTATATTCCAGGAATTCCTAAATTCATATCTCTAGCTCTAACCTTTCCTCTGAACTCCAGACTCATATATATACTACCTCTTACATATCTCTACCATGAGGTCTGAGAGGCATTTCAGCCTAACAGGTCCAAAGCAGAGCTCTTCTTTCCCATCAACCTGCGCCTCTTCATTCTTTCCTCTCAGTTGATGTTATCATCCACTTGGTTGTTCAGATAAAAATTTAGGAGTCATCCATGGCTCTTTTCTTTCTCTCATCCTTGACATTGACACCACTGGGTCAGTTGGGTCAATCCTATCTACAAAATTCTTTGTGAATCAGTTCACTTTTCTCCATCTCCTTGTCACTACCCTGAACTATCTTCTCTCCTAATATTTAACCCATTGTCCAGAAAGAAGCCAGATTAATTGTTTAAAAAAATAAAAAATCCAAATCATGGCCTGGCACAGTGGCTCACGCCTGTAATCCCAGCACTTTGGGACGCCGAGGAGGGTGGATCAGGAGGTCAAGAGAGCGAGACCATCCAACCCCGCCTATACTAAAAATACCACAATTAGCTGGGTGTGGTTGCACACACCTGTAGTCGCAGCTACTCGGGAGGCTGAGGCAGAAGAATTGCTTGAACCTGGGAGGCAGAGGTTGCAGTGAGCCAAGGTGGTGCCACTGCACTCCAGCCTGGCAACAGAGCGAGACTCTGTCTCAAAAAAAAAAAAAAAAAAAAAAAAATATATATATATATATATATATATATATATATAATATAAATAAATAAATAAATAATCCAAATCAAAGTATGTCCATTTCCCTCATGCTTGGAATAGGAATCTATGTGATCCTGCACCATCTATCACTCTAACTATTCTCCTATTCAGCTCTAACTATTCTCCCATTCTCATATGGTGACACAGCCACACTGGCTTGCCTTATGCTCCTTGAAGAGTCCAGGCTTATTCTTCCTTTATGACTTTCACTTTCAACAGCCAGGACTGTCCTCCTTCTTGAGACTCACATGTCTGGATTCTTTCAGTTCTCTAGTTCTTATCTTACATTTCACTTCCTCAGCTAAACCTTTCTTGATTCCTTGTCTCAGTCAGGGTCCACCCAGGAAAATGCAATGATGCTTAAGTGTTTAAAACACAGGAAATACAATACATAGTATTGGTTATGGACATGGTTGAAGAGCTGAGAAGCCAAACAGGGCATGGTAAAACAACCAAGAGATTAATAAAAGCAGAAAGTCGGCCGGGCGCGGTGGCTCAAGCCTGTAATCCCAGCACTTTGGGAGGCCGAGACGGGCGGATCATGAGGTCAGGAGATCGAGACCATCCTGGCTAATACGGTGAAACCCTGTCTCTACTAAAAAAATACAAAAAAATAGCCGGGCGACGAGGCGGGCGCCTGTAGTCCCAGCTACTCGGGAGGCTGAGGCAGGAGAATGGCGTGAACCCCGGAGGCGGAGCTTGCAGTGAGCTGAGAGCTGGCCACTGCACTCCAGCCTGGGCGGCAGAGCAAGACTCCGTCTCAAAAAAAAAAAAAAATAAATTAAAAAAATAAATAAATAAATAAATAAATAAATAAAAGCAGAAAGTCACTACCAATCCCAGTCCAGAGGGACAAAATGTGGAGGTGAGTTTACTGGAGTTCAGAGACCACAGCAGAAGCTGGAACTACATCAAACATGTCTGGTGAGAGCCGGGGAGGATATGCAGTCCTGCTGAAGATGCCATCTAAGACAGAGAGAGAAGGCAGAAGTACTCTAGCTTTTCCCTTCTACCAGTACTCCATTCTCACATCAGTGGTTCCTTTGATTAAATCCAGCCTTAAATCAGCTAACATAGGAGACAGTGAAATGCCTGCAGGGTTCAGCCCCACCACAGTACAGAGCAGAGCAAGACATGGGACAGAAATTAACTGGAATGGAATCAGGCCAAGGATGGGAATATTACCCAACTTAGTAGCCCTTCTTGCTCAAACACATCTTATCCCATCATTCTGTTTACATCACAGCATACATCATCATTGCATAGTTTCTTGTTTGTTTGTTTTTTATCTTTGTCTCAAGGTCATGTCCAACACAGCACCTGGCATATTTTATATGCTCAATAAATACTTGTCAAATGAATACAATGGGGAGAAATTTTTTCTCTATAAAATCACAGTAGAAAAGATGTATAAAGTATTCCTTTAATAATTTTCCAAGTTTGTGTACATTGTAACTAGAAATACAAGCTGGGTTATTCATGAGATCAATAGTAACACATTTCTTATGGGGACCTTAGAAGTTAGGTTGGATCATGGGGTTGAGGATGGGGAGAAGTGCCTACTGCTATATTTTTTTTCTGAAGAGATGACTGTAATACTTTTAAAATAAATACTTGATTCAGTCTTACAATTGTGTTTTTGCTTCCTTATTCAGCATTCGGCTTTAAGAATAACTTTACTGAAACGGGATAACATGTTTTTAAAAAGTTGTAGAATGCTCTTGGTCACTAGTAAACTTTTCTAAAATCAAGAAATGCTAGGAAAGATTTAATTCCTAAAAATTTAAATTAAGAATTTAAAATTAATCAAAAAATAATTAAAAATTAAATTTCAGAATTTCTCCTTTTCTGTCAAGTCACCAACTTCCCTTGGTAATAATAAGTTCATTGAGTTCATGCTGTTTATAACATAGTTAGCATGAAGATCTCAGAGCTGTAGATGCAATTTAGCATACCATTCTCTTGTTTTTAGTTGAGAAACATGAGATTGAGGAATACCAAGTGGTTTCTCTCAGGATTATAACATCTGAGGACCAAAGGATCCTTAACAAGATAATCAAATCCACTCCCTTTGCCTCCAAGGTATGCATTGAATTATCAGGCTAAAGCAGGATTACATGTAAATCCACATTTGCTGAGAGCTCTCGGGGAAGGAGATTGTAATGACCCCATTTTAATAGCATTTACTGTTCATAAATATTTCCTGATATTTATGCCACATCCTTCACACTACAGTTTAAGCCTATTGAGCTCACTCCTTCCTGACCTCCCATAATATGCTCAATTTTGTGCTGCCTTTTAGTTTTTTCATATACGAAAGTTCTGTCTTTATAACAAGATCATCTATAAGAATTACATGGCTTTACATTGTTTCACTTCTTCCTGGAGTACAGGTTGAGAGATTTCTCAACTAACTGATGGACACCTTTTATAAATTTAGAAGTTTTGCAAGAACATAGCAACAAAAGTAGTTAAGAATATCAGATTTTATTCCACTTTGAACCTTCAAGTTTGTCAGTTGCATGGGTTGCTAAAAGACTTCTGTAGTTTCCTAATTCTTTGCAACATTTTTTTCCCACATAGTTAGAAAGGTCAAGCCTATATGGTAACACAGTACTCTTGCATGCTGGTATTGCCTTTCATACAGATGCATATAAGTAAATATGGATAGAAATATTCAAATAACTAGTCAAATGATAATAATAAAAATCTAAATATTAGAATCTATTTTGAATGGAGACTTTTAATTAGCTAGTTAGTGATATACATATGTAATCTACATATTAGTACATAAAGGGATTAAACAATAATCATAATAGGCCAATATTTATTGAGTTATTGGTATGTTCCAAGCACTCTTCTAATTCTTTTTATGTATAAAATCTTAGTTAAGCTTCACAACAGTTCTGGGTTGCTACTATTAATATCTCATTCTAAAGAAAAAGGAAAGCTGATACACAGAATGTAAATTGTCCAAGAGCATGCAGTTGGCAGGTTGCAACTGATGTTCAAATCTAAGCACCTGTGTCCCTAACCACTAAACTCCGGCTTCTGTGGTGAGAGGAAGCGGACTTTAATATTTAATAGGAGGTGTCCAGGAAGTGGCACATGATGGTTCTGGTTTCAGTTCTCACTACAAGAAGAAGTGACTTGCTTGCCACAGCAGACAGAAGACTGCTGTTCTCCTAGAGGAAACGCAGCTGCCAGGGAGAAGGCACTTACAGACACATTAAAGCTATGGTCAGCATTTGAGGGGGCTATTGGAGGGAAGCAGAACTTTATGAAGAACTCAATCTATAAAAGTGATGCTTTGAGCTAGTAGTGGCATGAGAAGTGACCTAGACTTAGAAATAAGGACCCTGAAGCAAGATATGGACATTCCAGCCCAACTAGGCATCATAGTATGCCAATCATCATGCCCACATTAGAAGAGCACCAGACAGGATCAGACCTGTTTCCATAGCTCTTAGCCACACAGATAAAGTGTTATGACTAGTTGCTTAGTTAATAGAACAGACTGATGGTCTCTTGTAGATCATTGTTTATAACTAGAAAAATAAATTGCATACAATTCATATTTGAGAGTGTGGATGGAATCATTATTAGCAAAACCCTTTCATCATCTTCTGAAAGTTCCCAGTCAAAAGAATCCTGCTATGTTTTGGTAAATATGAGTTTTTGGATAAAAGAGTAGGGTGAACACATACTCTGACTTCAAAGTTCTTTAATGTTTAAAATTTAGGTGCTACCTGCTGCAAATACACACACACGCACACACACACACATACACACAAAAATATACAATCATCTGACGCCATATTTCTCAGCTGATACAAATGTATATATACAAATACATGTATTTGCATACGTAGTCTTCTAATACATTACGCTCTCCTATTCCAGTCTCCTCAATTGATTGTCAAAATCTCCCCATGTTCCTGCCCTATCATACTGAATGAACATTATTTTCCAATTTTATATTACTTTCTGTAGACACAAAATCATGCCATGTCCCTTCTTACCTCCAAGCTTGTTCTCGTTGCTTCTGCTGGGAATGACCTTTCCGCTTTTATAGATGTATCCAAGTCCAGTCAATTACTCTTCAAGGCCCAAATCAAGCGGTTTCCTCAGATATTCGCCACCCAACCCTGATTATTCCCATCTCCATCCTCCCTTGGTACTTCCTGCTCAAGACACTTTGGCAATCAATCACATGCTGCCCTGAACATTGCCATGTTTCATGTGTGCACGTATTGCCTGACAAATAGCTTGTATATTTCTTGGGGCTAGGAACTGACTCTTAAACTTTTTGCCTTTGCACAACTTCTAGGATAATGTCAGACGTATAGCTGACTCTCAATGCATAACTGTTTGCAACAAAATGACTTGAAAGCACGTAATTGTTTTACTTCAGACTTACTGACGTCAATAACTACATTATTTTTGAAGGACATTTTTCCCCCTTGGGTCCAGAAAGACCTGTAGGGCACACTGTACATCACAGTCCGGGCTTTCTCTAAATCCACTGCATGTTCAGTGACAGCAATTGAGTGTATCCTCTTGTCTCCACATGCTTTTTAATCTGGGTAATTTATATATTTCTACTGTTGGACAAAAAGCCATTTCATTGGAAGGAAAATGTCCTATTATTATAGAGGCACACAATTATTTGAGTTTATCTGACAGTCTGCCAACGGAATTTTCTCACATGGAGGTGATGCCTATGTCAGTTTAAGTCCTATGTGTCCAGAAATTGCTACAATTCAGCTTTACTGGCATTGGCATTTAGGCAGGCAGCTGTTGAATGGACTAATGAGACATGGTGAATGTAAAACATATAGTTTACTTAATAGGTTAAACTCAGTAATCACAAAGCATAATAATCACACAGCATAATAATATATCTCAGCCTCAATCATTCCAGTGTATCTTAAAAACTGCAATACTTGTGAAGTTACCTAAAACCTCCAACTTAGTGCTTTTTGTCTTGACTACCTCCTGGAATGATGGCTTCAATGATATTAACAGCACTAGCAGTTAGCATTTAGCAAGTACTTATATGCCCATAATTATCTCCATTAATCTTCACAACAATCCTGTGAGAAGGCACTGTATTACTCTCTATTAGAGATGAGGAAATTGAGGCCTAACGAGATTAAGTGTCTCAGTCAAGGTCAAGAGTACACAGTTAGTAATGGTAGAACCTCAGCCTCCTCAAATCAGGCTAGTCTAAACCCTCCCTATGCTAAGCATCAGCATCACCTGGCAGCTTGTTAGAGACCCTGAGTTTCAAGCCCCACCAGGACCTACTGAACCATAATCTGCATTTCAACAGTTTCCCCAGGTGATTCAAACACACATTAAACTTTGAGAAGCCCTTCTCTCTCTCTCTTTTTTTTGTTTGAGACGGAGTCTCGCTCTGTGGCCCAGGCTGCAGTGCAGTGGCGCGATCTTGGCTCACTGCAAGCTCCGCCTCCCGGGTTCAGGCCATTCTCCTGCCTCAGCCTCCCGAGTAGCTGGGACTACAGGCGCCCGCCACCGGGCCCGGCTAATTTTTTGTATTTTTAGTAGAGACGGGGTTTCACCGTGGTCTCGATCTCCTGACCTTGTGATCTGCCCACCTCGGCCTCCCAAAGTGCTGGGATTACAGGCGTGAGCCACCGCGCCCGGCCGAGAAGCCCTTCTCTAAACCATCAGGTTATAATGCCGCCCTTCCTGCCTGGTCTGTATTTCCTCTCATTTGTTGTGAACTTACCTCTCCAAACTTCAGGGCAGTGTCACTGTCCAATTTATAATTAAACCTTTGGTGGTTCTTTGGATTTTATCTCTTCTTTCCTCAGCTTTCAGCTTTTTGAGTAAACTTTTAGGGAACCTCTTTTAACACTCAAAAATATATTGTTTCAGTTGCATTTCTATGGTCATTTTCCAGCTCTCTATGGGTTTCTTAAAAAGAAATGATGCTGGCTGGGCATGGTGGCTCACACCTGTAATCCCAGCACTTTGTGAGGTTGAGGCAGGCAGATCATGAGGTCAAGAGATCGAGACCATCCTGGCTGGCCAACATGGTGAAACTCTGTCTCTCCTAAAAATACAAAAATCAGCTGGGCGTGGTGGCACGTGCCTATAGTCCCAGTTACTCAGGAGGCTGAGGCAGCAGAATCACTTGAACCCGGGAGGCGGAGGTTGCAATGAGCCGAGATCGTGCCACTGCACTGCAGCCTGGCAACAGAGTGAGACTTCGTCTCAAAAAAAAAAAAAAAGAAGAAGAAAAGAAAAAAAGAAATGATACGATGCTAAGACTACAGAATGTTCCAGATAGAGTCACAGTTTGTCTTTGCACTTGGAAGGTATGGTGACTCCCAAAACAATTTATCATATGTCCAGCATTGCGTTGGCTTCCCCCCCCCAACCTTTGATTCAGGAATGCACACTCATTAGTGTCCTTAGGGACCAATGATTACCTTGGCTAAAATAGGTGCTCACTTACCATATCTGAACTGAGAAGGAATGACAACAAACGGATTGTTTCTGAGCCCTAGTCATTCACCACCATTCATTTGATATGTGTCACTGAATTCATGAGTCCCCGAACGATCCATGCCTCACATTATTTCCTAACTCAGTGGTAGGATGCCATCTGTCCAGTTATGCAAGCCAGAAATTCAAGAGCTGTTCTTGATATCTCTCTGTCCTTCATCCCTCTGTCCTTATGTTGATGATTTCACGGCCCAAATTAATCCAAGTCCTCGTCATCTTTCACCCACCCTATTGTAGTTGCTTCCCATATGGTCCACCTATATTTTCATTTTCTCCTTCTTCTGATAATGCTATCTCTTCTTTTTGATTATGCTGCCTTTCCCTCTGGCTTACAGTATTCAGAGGTTTCCCTTTGTCCTTAAGATAAAAACAAGACCCTTCAAGTCATCTCAGAGGACCTGTGTCCCCTACCTTAGATCCCAATCCTATCTTGTACTGATGACTCCATTCTCTCTTTGTGGCAATCACCCCCATCCCCAGGCCTTCCTGCCTTTCCTCACGTTGGCTGTGCTTCTCCCTTGCGCCAGAATTCTCCCTTTACTCAATAAGCATCCCTCAGAAACTGGGCGTCGTGGCTCACTCCTGTAATCCCAGCACATCTGGAGGCGGAGGCAGGCAGATCACTGGAGCTCAGGAGTTTGAGACCAGCCTAGGCAACATGGCAAAACACCATCTCCACAAAAAATACAAAAATTAACCGGGCTTGGTGGTGTGCGCCTGTAGTCCCATCTACTACCGAGGCTGAGATGGGAGGATCACCTGAGCCCCAGTAAGTCGAGGTGGCAATGAGCTGTGATAGCACCACTGCACTCCAGCCTAAGCAAGTGAGGCCCTGCCTCAAAAAGATAAATAAATAAAATAAGTATCCTTCAGAAATCTGCTTCACTTAGGAATCCTCTCTCTGACAACTCTCTGTTAGATCTCCCTATTGTGCACTCTCATCCATTCATTCATATATTTATTCATGCAAATAACTCGACAAATATCTATTGATCTACTTTTCTGTGCCAGAGTCTGTGCCAAGGGCTGGAGACACAACAGTGAACAGGCCGGTCGCGGTGGCTCACACCTGTAATCCCAGTACTTTGGGAGGCCAAGGCAGGCAGTTCACGAGGTCAGGAAATCGAGACCATCCTGGCTAACACAGTGAAACCCTGTATCTACTGAAAATACAAAAAATTAGCCGGGTGTGGTGGTGGGCGGCTGTAGTCCCAGCGATTCAGGAGGCTGAGGCAGGAGAATGGCGTGAATCCAGGAGGCGGAGCTTGCAGTGAGCCGAGATCGGGCCACTGCACTGCAGCCTGGGCGACAGAGTGAGACTCTGTCTCAAAAAACAAAACAAAACAAACAAACAAAAAGTGAGCAAAGCATGTGTGGTTCCCGATCTCATCGTCTAAGGTGGAAATCAGAGCACAAGTCTCTCTCATTTCATGGAACTTATTGTAGGCCCAAATTGACACTAATTTTTATGATTATATTTATATTTGTGTCTTACATAAACTTTAAGCTCCAAGAAAACAAGGATTTCTTTCTCACCGCTTTGTTTCTGCAAGCTAGCACCATAGTTCTCATTTAATAGACAAAATACATATATATTGAGTAGAGGATTTTAGCTATTTAGACCTAAATGCCCACATTAAAATCCATCTGCCACATATAGACTCAGTAGATCTTAAAATGTTTATTTTCCTCTTAAACTTGTCATTTTAGGAATCATAGCTCAGTGTCAGTCACAAACATTGGATTTTTAAAATAATTTATTTTAAACTATTTATTTATTGCTTACTGGTCAATGCTAGCTGATTCATCTCTATAATTTCTCCAGATAATAAATACTACCTGCTTGGAGAAAGAGCCCTGAAGTATCTTGGAACACTATTTCCTGCAGAGTTTGGTCCACTTATTCATTATGTTGAGTTTTCTATTGTTAAGCCTCATTCAAAGTTTCTTATTCATATCTAAATAACGCTCTCAGTCCTGAGTGACTAAAGTTCTGAAGCAGATTTTATAGTAGCTTTAAAAAATCTGAATATATTAAACATGCTTGCCTCTCCCTTCCCCCACTTCCTTGAAGAAAATAGCGTGCCTCACTTTGTCTTCAAAGGGTTCTAAGGTCAAACACTATTGGGAAACAATGGCTTCAACACAGCAAAACAAGTTTTTTCCTGTGGCACTTTTTCTTAGAGCACTTTAACTTGCTATTTGACACATGAATCTTCAAGCATGAGGGGATACTGCATATTCAGAACACCGGCTCTTTTAAGCACATTTGATAGTGGGACTCTCTTCTCCAGGATCACTCCTCAGAAAACTTTGGGAAAGGTTGCTTTTAAATCAGCCTGACTCTAGATGTGGAATAAAATGTCCACAGGTCATTGTTTGGTTATCATGAAAAAATGGACTGTTTTGGTTTTTCCTGAAACTCAGCTGATTCCTGGAAGAATGTGTGTTCCACTCAACTCAAAAAATAATTATTGAACACTTGTTCTGTGAATGTCTAACGCTGGGAGCTCTCTTGACCAAGAGACCACAGTGAAGTCCTTGCTCCTGAGGAGTAGGAAGGTAAGAAAATAGTTGATATTGAGTCCCTGTTCTGTTCCAGACCTGCTAAAATGCTGACACACGGCACCCCTAAATGGTAGAAATAATGATTCCTGATGAGAAGACAATGGCTGCTCAAGGCACACAGCAGGTGGGAGAGCTGAGAATAAAATCAAGGCCTCTTTCTTTCCAAAGCTTGTCTCCCCTTCCTTACCCCTATCATCCATGACCTACATACAATCTTGTGTGAGAAACTCACTGAAAATAACATGAATATCAGCAAATATAAGTAAAGTCTTATGGAAATCATAAGGGCTGTTTAGCTATTTCAAAAAGATGATGTTCTTTTCCTTCTCCCCAATAAAAGGGTTTTCACCCAGAACTGAGCTTGAAGAGTGTATTTCAGTGAATTATGTAGCTAGGAAACCCTCTGCCCTTGCTGCTCTGTCTTCTTTAAGTAAATTGTGAAATTTCCATTAATGCAGAAGTAGAACCACTGTTCAGCAGAAATTCATAACTTGTGCTTGTGGTTTATAATGGTGGTGGCAGATGTGATTTCCTTCACAAAATCCCAGAACTGGAAGGAAACATAGAAACTGTCATAAGGCTCCATTCATCACAGTCAGGGCGGTGGAAGCCTAGAAAGAGTCAATGAATTATTTGTCCAGAATCACATCAGAAACAATAATACAAGTATGTATTAATGATGACGGCCAAACCATCCCTTCTGTTTATTGAGAATCTACTAAATAATGTGGCCTTTATAATGTACTTGTATATTATGTATTAGACCTATTTTCAGAACAGGTGTTTGAGGCTCAGACAGGTTAAGCAACTTACTGTAGGGCACACAGCTCAGAGGTGATAGACCCAGGCTCCAACACAGTCATTCTGACACCAAAGCTTAGGCTGTGTCCACTATGCTGTTCCATGTTCCTATAATGTGGGCTCATCAAGACAAATAATCAGGAGTAATTCAATCTAATTCCCCTTTACCCCAAATCAGATGAAAATCTAGGGGCCCAAGAAAGGTTTGAAAACACATCATTTAAATGAGATGTGACTGAAGAATAATGGACCTGTATTTTAAAAAACTATGTAGGAGGTCCTTGATCTAAAGTCAGGGGTGGTCTCTTAAAATACTCATTATAAGAGGATGGATTTATTTCAGTGATGATGCCATAGCCTGAAACCATTTGAAAATTTTTTTCCCTATTGCTTTTATAACCTGCAGTATGTTCTTTTCAATAATCACCATAATGGTAACACCATTAAATCTCTTCTTTGAGAGCAGATTTAATTTTTCACACTGTTTGGAATTTAGTTTGGAGAATGAGTGACTGGGTGATAATGGTCAATATCATGTCATGAGACCAGTTTTCTTGACTGTCTTGACACAAACACAGAAGGTCTTATTCAGAGTTAAGCTTGGTCCCTTGGATCAACAGTGGTGTCTACGGAATCCAAGCCTCTCAGATTTGCATGGCACCTGATAGGTATTCTAAACCCAATCTATGTGTGCTACATAAAGGTAAAATAGTTTAAAACAGCTACACTTTCATAAACAACTTCTGTATTAACCCTTATTTCAAGGAAGTGTGAAATTATGATGACATAATAGTTAGATATTTTTCATTTAGGTATTTTTCATGGCATAATTAGTTTCCTATTTTAAAATCTTGCTTCTCTTTGAAGGCCCAGCCGAATTCTGCTTGATTCATGACAACACACCACCAGAAAAAGTCTAAAATTATTTTTAAAAGTCTACAACTTAAAAAAAGTCTAAAATTACCAGAAAAATTATAAAATTTGCTCTCTGCTCCAATTTCTAAGTATCTAAGCAGGTACTACATTATATGTTTATTTCATCTTTCATAGTGTTTGTCTTATCTTCCTAAAAGACTATTAAAAAAAAGTGGGCAAAGGATATGAACAAACACTTCTCAAAAGAAGACAACCAAGAGGCCAAGGAACGTGAAAAAGTGCTCATCATCACCAGTTTTCAGAGAGATGCAAATCAAACCCACAATGAGGTACCATCTCACACTAGTCAGAATGGCTGTTATTAAAAAGTCAAAAAACAACAGATTTTAGCAATATTGCTAATAAAAGGGAGTGCTTATACCTTGTTGGTAGGGATGTAAATTAATCCAGCCACTGTGAAAAGAGTTTGGAGATTTCTCCAAGAACTAAAAATAGAACTACTATTTGACCCAGCAATCTCATTACTGGGTATATACCCAAAGGGGCATATATATTTCTACTAAAAAGACTTGTATGTTTATCATAGCACTATTCTTAATAGTAAAGACATGGGATCAACTTAGATGTCCATAAACCATGCATTGAATAAAGAAAGTGTGTTACATAGACATCATGGAATACAATGCAGCCATAAAAAGAACAGAATCATGTTCTTTGCAACAATGTAGGTGCAGCTAGAGGCCATTATCTTGAGCTAATTGACACACAAATGGAAAACCAAATACTGTATGTTCTCACTTATAAGTGGAAGCAAAACATTGGAAACACATAGACATAAAGATGGCAACAATAGACACTAGGAATTACTAGAAGGGGATGGATGGGAGTGGGGCAAGGGTTGAAAAACTATCTATTGGGTACTACGTTCACTACTTGGGTGATGGGATTGATAGAAGCCCAAACCTCAACATCACACAATATACCCAAACATGCACGTGTACCCCTGAATCTAAAATGAAAACAATTTAAATAAAGAAAAATAGAAAAATATATACTTTAGTTTTGAAGTTCTTCTGTGTTCTTTTTTTCTGCTTAGCCCTGTGGTGAGTGCATGCTCAAATGAATGTTTTTAAGATGTGATGCTTCCCTAAATCTCTTCCTCATTTTTGCATGTCTGCCCTTTATGAGTATAAGCTTAGCTTTTGGAAGATTGTCAATAGTCAGTGTTTTCTTCCTTTTGACCTTATTCACTCTGATGTTCATTTTCCCTGAAAATTTCCCTTTACTGACATTTCTCTTTCATGTGAGAAAACTGCATTGATTATAGTCATATTCAGTGGTTGACTGAAGTGTAAAGTTGAACTATTTCAGGGACTTTTGGTCAATGTAGGCAGCCTTTATCATAATTTAGGCCCAAACTTCTATGGAGAGTCTAGATATTTAGAACTATAAAAGTTGTATCTTCAGTTGGGATGGGTAAAATTTCTATTCTCCTGGCTTAAGAGGCAAGTCATTTTCAAATATATAGCCTAAGAACTATTGATACAAAAGTCTGTTGCTGCTCTTTGATAAGATTAAGGTAAAGTCAAAAATATTTATTGAATTTTTTTTGTTATAAACACCTACTATTTTGTAAACACCTACTTTCTGCACAGCCCTGGGATAGGCAGATCTTAGAGTGTTGAACTCAGGAATACTGTGTACCATCAAAAAAAGGACTTCAAAGTCTTGCAGATTATTTATTTCTGGTAGAGTTAGGGTGACTCATACATGTAATTCCATTCTGAGAAAGCCTCAGAACAAAACAAGGCAGAGTGGATCAGCACCAAAATCCTAGAGTTTAAAATCCATCAGCTCCAGACAGAGGAAGTCCGTGGTGAGTGGGAAGTAGACTTTTCAACCAGCGGAGAAGCCTCCCTACTGAACAGGAAGTATGCTTTGTCCCAGAAAGACTGAAGAAAAATGTGTAGAGTGTGCCTTTCTCCTTTTTCTATTATAGGAGAAGGGTGGATCAAGAGGCTGGCAAAACCACAAAGGATGAAGTATTGCTGGCTCATGGAAACAGACATATTAAGAAATCAGGAAGTCACCCTGCTGCTCCAGAAGTGGTGTCAGTGAATGGTGCCCCAGCATCCAAAGTACTTTTGGAGAGGACAGTAGTCTTTAATGCCTGCTAATGGGAAATCTTCGGAAGAATCAGTTCACAGGGAGAGACTAGAAAGATAGGTGATAAATAATGACAGGGCTTGAGAATTCCATCTATGATGGACCTCAGTTTAAAATCCTAGTATCTTTGCACTCTTCCTAGTTTATAAAGATCCATGGTGTAAGCATCCATAAAACATTACAAGTGAGGAATTCCAAAATTTCAACAAAGACATATCATTATCAAAGCAGCCTCACTAGCTTGTAAATTTGACAGGGAAAAAATCATAGGGAAAACAAACTTGAATAGTTTTGCATCAAGGAAGGTCAAGGTAAATTTTCAATAAGGATGAAAACAATCTGGAATGGAGAGGTCTGACCTAGTTTTAGCAAACCTTAACATGGAGGGTCAGGATTGTTCCTAGGAGTCTGGATTATCAAATGAAGTGGTTTCCCAGAATGAGCTCTTAAAAATACAGATTTCTGCTCTCGCCACCATGTCACCACCATCATCAATTCCCTCCTCCACCCACATCCACCCCAAAAAACTCTGATTCAATCCCTCTGTTCTTAGGAATCTGTTTTCAACAGCATTTATCAGCCATGTTTGGGAACCTCTGGTCAAGGGAACCAATCAGGATAATTCATGCCAGTAGTCTTCCACCCTGACTGCGTATTGAATCACTTGAGGAGCTTTTAACAATACCAGTGTTGGAGGTTCCTCTCCCAGAGACTCTCATTTAACTTATCAATAGTGTGAATTTCCTAAAAGCTCTCCAGGCAGTTCTAATGTGGAGGCAGGTTGAAGAACCACTGACTGATGTCAAGTTAGACCCCAAATTTTCCATTTTGAACTTTTCTGACCTGCACCCATTTGACTTTTGAAATAGTGACATTTAATTTTTAGAAATTTCATACATCATTATTCCTACTTTTGATCAAAAATTCCAAGCTGTAATGTTAAAATTGGTTACATTTTCATGACTGCTGTCCTTCCTGAGGTTAGGCTGTGGTAGCAGCAGCAGCGAGAGAGTCTGACACACAGACCGTATTCCTTCAAATCTTCTCTTACAAATCTCCTATATTCTTTGAGAGAGTATATTTGCTGAAAAAGGTTGATACAGTAGAGACATAACTTCAGAATAAATGGGAGATTCTCTAAACCCAAAAGGCTGGCCAGGAGTAAGAAGCCTCAGAAGTGATGCCTCAGTTGTCAAAAGAGAAAAGGCAACAGAAGACCTCTAGAAGCTGCAGTAAAATTCTTTACTGAAGCTGTCCTGTTGCTATAAGCCATTCTGCCACCTGACTCATTTGACTGAAATCCTCTACACTGCCCTGTAGACTGTCCAGGCACCACCTCAGACTCTGCAACTAAGATATTTGCCTCTTCTATATTGTATTTGAGTCTTTGAGATCCTGGGTATTGTGAATCTTATGACTATCCAACCCCTCATTATTTTATTTAACTCATTGAATTCATGTTGATGAGCTAAAGAGCATAACCTTCTGCCTGCACCACTGGCCAGTGAACCAAGACTCATAGTGAAAGGACATTCTGGACTGTCCCTAGATGGTTATGTCATCTACATACTTTCCACTTGACTTGACTGGCCCCCCTGCTAATGACTGGATAGAGCTTGAAAATGTTAACTAACACATGGTAAAGCCTTTGTGGTAAGAGTCCCAGGACGCAATTTCAGAGTGCATGAGGGCATTCTTATCAGAAGCTTGTGGAAAGCAAGTTGTGAATGAAGCAGTTAGAGGAGACTTCCTTTGATGAATACAGCCTTCAAAAGTGTCTTAGGAAAGGAAGGGTATGGAAAGGGAAGACGATATTCAACCATCTCAAAATAGCTGGCTTATTACTATAGGAAAAAGATAAGATGGGGATATATTAGTCACATCCCCGTATTTTTATTGTACCAAAAGTATCCAGTGAATTGCAATGTTATTTTGCATTGCTGTCGAGGCTTCTTAAATGCAGCCTATGACTGCAATGAGCAGAAGAAAAAAACTGTTTAAAGTAAAGCACAAGACTTCCTAACAGCGAGTTACTAGTATCATTAATTCGCACAATTGGTCCTACATATCCAATTGTAGGTTCAGGATCCCTGTATTAAACCAACATTGGATCAAAAATAGTTGGGAAATAAACAATAAAAGGTAACAATACAATAATAAAAATAATGCAAACAAAAACACAATATGACCACTGTTGATACAATACCTATATCATATGAGGCATTATAAGTAATATAGAGATGATTTAAGTATATGGGAGGATGTGCATAGGTGATGTACAAATATTATGCCATTTCATATAAGTGACTTGAGCATTGTGGATTTTGGTATGTGCTGGGGTCCTGGACCCACGGATGCTAAAGGGTAACTGTATTTGCTTATTTTATGTTGTTGGCAGGAAGCTTAGCACTGTTTCTTCAAGCAATCTGGTTTACTCCCAGGGTTTGGGCGTCCTTTCTTGCTTCAAACTTCTTTGCTGTTCACATACACGTACAAATTTGCTGTAGATCCTGTCGGTCTACAATGGGGACTCTCACTTATTAATCTATCTATTCAACATATATTTATTATCACCTATTTTGTACCACCAGTCTTTTTTTTATCACATTGGCTTACGTCACCTCCTGTCGTAGGAGTGAGTCATACACAGTAGTGATGCCTCCAGCTTCCATTTTGTTTCTCTATTTGCCCATAACAATAAAAATAACAGCTAATACTCTGTGGTGTTCATCTTATAAAAGATATTGTTCCAAGTGCTTTATCTGTGTGGAGGAACAGGCAGTTAATTTCAAATGATAGACATACTAAAGACATCTACGTGGTGTAGTAATTTGACAAAACACCTTCACTAGGAAGCAAGTTATGGTTCAGACAGGAAGTCAGGAAGTGACTCTGTGGTCTCAGCTATAGTTGAGTTGATATATATTATATATATCCACCTATGGAGGCAGATCGATTGAATAATTCAAATTAAAAAAGAATCACTCTGAGAGTTGAGTCATCCTGTTTGTATTTCTCATTGATGTGATTAACAGGACATATGCCAAATCCCCACTTTATTGTGTGCTGCAAATGCCTTTCGTGTTAGTATATAATGTGAGAGTACTCTGTGCCCTCCTGGGGAGAAGGCACCCCATGATACTATCAGCAGTTTTTCTCCTTCTGACTTGTTATGATAACAACTTTTGTTTATACAGTCAATGCTTGGAAATTAAGGATAATGTGAAACACTCAAAATGTATGACCCAATTTTTCTGGAACTATCCCGATTTGAAATATTTATCCAATCATCCCCACAAACCACTGTCTGAGAAAAGTGAAGCTGCTGAAAATGCTGTCTTTGGATTTGGAAGAACTGAGATTTTAATCACAGCTCTGCCACCTACTATGCAATGTGACCATAGGCGAGATGCTTTACCTTTCGAAGCCTCAATTATTTTTTAGTATGTTCTTCCTTCTCAGAGTTAAAGCAAGGATAAAATAAGATTATTCATGTGAAGCAGTAACACAATGGCTTGGATATAGAAAGTTCTCATAATTTTTTTCCAGTATTATTCATTAATTCAAATATTTTGGATCATACCACTTGTTCCAAACTGCCTTTCATATCCAGCAACTCCCCACAAAAACTTTTCAAAATTCAATATTTTTATCTCTAAAATATGATATCTACAGCTAAAGAGAATGGAGGATACACTAAACAGATAATCTCCATGTCTGTTTGAAGTTAGTAATAAGTAACAAAATGCACTTATTAATAAGTAACAAAATGCCCTTATTTACTTTTATTCCTTCGTTGGCTGTTGGTGTTTTATGAAATTGCTAAGTGAAATTACCAAGTGAATTAGAGACAAATGACATTAATAGCAAATTGCAAATTCATTTCTCAAATAATTTAGATAAGATAGAGCCTTTCTTTCAATATATTGCAATAAATTCCAATTTGTTTTAATTGCGACCTCATGACTTGCTAGAAGGAAAGAATGATTAGCCCATTTTAGAGAGGGGGAAACTGAATTTATGGAAGTTTGGGGAGTAAATTCCCAGAAAGCATTGGCTCAGTTGTTCACTGCTTACTAATGGACTGCTTCCTTCAGTCACTGAATCATATTGTTTACTGGCTAATTCATTTAATTATTTCTTCATTCAGTAAGTATCTACTGAGCACCTGCTGCGTGCTAGGCACTGTTCTAAATGCTGCAGATATAACACTGAACAAAGCCGACCCAAATCCCTGCCTTTGTGGAGCTGATATTTAATAGAGAAAGAGAAACATTCAGCAAATAGTGCACTGTATGTTATGTTATATGCTGATATAGACCGTAGACCAAATTCAACCAGAGCAGCAGGATGGAGAGCGAGGTTATAATTTTAATGAGGGTGGTTATTAGGGATGTGCTTGCGGATAAGGTAACATTTGAGTCAAGACTCGAAGGAGGTGAGGGATCCCCAGTGTGGGGATCTGAGGACTCCACACTACAGGCAGAGGAAACAGCACCTGCAAAGACTCTTAGCAGGAGGGTATAGGACTTGTTGAGGAACAAGGAGACCTGGCATGAGTGAACAAAGGGGGAAATAACTGGGATACAGAAGGTGTAGGGTCTTGCAGGCCATTGTGATGACTGGCTTTGTCTGGGATTAAGTTGTGAGGGTACCCAGAGGTTTCTAAATAGAGGAATGGCACAATCTGAATTCACTTTTATTGGGGTCACTCCATGCGGTGGGGAGAACAGACAGTGGGGGTCAAGGGTTGAAGTAGGAAACCAGCTGGAGGAGCTGGAATAATCCGCGCAGGCTTTAGCAGAGTTGGTGGTGAGAAACAGTCAGAGGTGAAGCAAGAGCCGGCAGAATTGGCTGAACAAACTGGATGAGGTTTGTGAGAGAAAGAGAAGAACTAAAAATGACTTCAGGGTTTTTGGCCTGAGAAACTGAAAGTGTTGAGTGACCACCATTATGTGGTTGTCTGAATAATGCAAGGTCTTGGTTCCAGAAATAAAGCTGCAAATTCAATCAATGGTAAAATCATTTTATTTACCGTCTATTCATTGGGAATGTGTAAATTTTATTTGGACAGGGCCTGAGATGACATCTACCATTGCTTTTTCTTGAAATACCAGACTCTCTAAAGAAATAAATCATAAAAACTAGGCTCCAGAAAGAATATTTGGACAGGAATGTGTGTCAGAATTTACAAAACAGATTTTTAGCAGACATACTCTCCTGACTTCATCATAGACTTAAGGAAAGATAATTGACAGGACGGGTCCTAGGTTTAAATATTTTTTAAAAATTCCCCTAGATGATTCCAACACATTTTATCCTTTCCCCTCTGTCTTGTGAGAACTATAGCATTTTATGAAGCTAGCAAATCTCTTTAAGTCTGGTGAAAACCACTGTATTTGTTTTTTGAAGCTAACTGATGTTTTAAGTACTTCTAAAACAACTTGAAAATGGTTTGTATGTTAAAAACCATACACAGGGCACATTTCTGCATTTTTTTTTAAGGTTCTCTGTTAGCATATTGGAATTACAGTGTTAGAAGAAACTTTAAAATCATCTAATTCCATAATTAGGCTTAATATCGTGTGCCAAGATTGACAGACTGATGGCTGCTCGCTGGAGCTCTGTGTTAAGAAAAACTCTGAGGTGTTTCTGGACCTAATAGAAAGATTACTGTGCAGCTGAGGCAGATCGGCTGTGGGAGCAGGACGGGAAGTGGCTGTGCATGTTCCACTCTATTCCATTCCATCTTATTCTAGTCCCAACCTCTCCTTCCAGGGAATCTTGCCTGAGACCTCATAGGTTGTCAGGGGTCCCAGTGGTCGTCATCTCCAATCCAAAGCTCCTTTCTGCACACTTCACACATTGGGCCATCTGTGTTGCCCTAGAAAGTAAGCAGCTCACATGGCCATTTCCATGCATGATAAAAACTTGAATATTGAAATTCAATAACTTGTAATCCAGACATTTCACCACTCTAGACAGATCCAAATTAGTGAGCTTTTATTATATAGGAAGGGCAAGTAACTTAAATGTAAAAGAATGGTTTTGTTATTTTTATTTCTCTTTTCTTTAAAAGACTTCATGATTTGGCATGAAGCAAGAACAATGAAATAAAAGCTATATTTTATAGACTATGGTGGAGTGGATTTACAGCTAACACTATGATTCACAAAAACTGGCATAAATAATTTTTTCTTTTTGTCTCCAGGGCCATGGAATGTAAAGGATCAGCAGCTGCAAACAATTACTAAGCATTTTCAATGGTCTTGTGAAATGCTATGAATTCAGAGCATCACTTCAGAAACCCCTGATTGCATCCCTCCAAAAAAGTGCCCAGCCACCGGGCCAAACCCTCTGATGCCTCTCCTTGGCAAGGTTTGAGGATCCAGCTTTTATGTAGGCCCTGTCTTCTGACACCCTAAAATGAATAATTCCTCTCTTTTTCTTCTTCTGGACCCCTCTGTCTCCTTAGCTCACTTTAATTCTATGTTCCAGAGCGTGTTTCTTACGATCCCTTTAGTTTTAGCGCATCACAGTTCATAAATGCCCAAAACTGGCTGCTGGAGAACCACAACCCCTTTCTGCACACGCATGAGGAAATTTTCCTTTAGGCCCTGAAAGCAAAGTCCTGTCCAACTCAAGCAAGCTAATTGTGAAATGCTGCCCGTATGAACTTTCCTATTATTGCACGAGGGATTCCTGAGTTTTAGTCAACTTGAAAAGAGATTTTTTTTTTCTAAAGGAATGTAACTCGTTAGACTAACCTATGGAATCCAAAACATGAAATACAACTGAAATATACATAGTAAACAATGGTTCTCACAGTCACCTTTAACTCGTGTTCTGAGAGAAAAGGGTCGCTGGGTAACTGTGAGTGGAAGGAGTTGGAGACCTGAAAGAAATATCAGTGATGTAACCAATGAGTGGATGGAAATGGATGGCATCCTGGCCTGGTCAAAAACACCACACTAGGCTATTGATCACACAGTGGCCTCAAGTCACAACCTAGAGACCAGGGAAGGTCAGCAATTATGGACCTGTGTAGCCATTTGTTAACAATTTACCTTTCTGTCATTGCCACAGTGAAAGAATAACTCTGCACTGTTACTATTCAACAAAACTAAGCCAGGATATCATGAGCAGAGAACAGGTAGCAGCATTAGAAAAGACATCTCAATTTTTCTTCTTCTATATACATATATAGAAGATATACATATATATAAACCTACATACATATCTATCTATCTATCTATCTATCTATCTATCTATCTATCTATCTATCTATCTATCTATCTATCTGAAAGGGGGAAATTGTTGGATAAAATACAAACACTCCTCTGACTGCTACAAAGTCAGGTGTCCTTTGTGTAGGAGACAGGCCAGATAAGGGCTGGCTTTGTTCATAGAAGAAAGGGGCTGATTCTTGTGCTCCAGTTTACCTGCGGGCTTATAGAAAGAGTGTCCCCACTCCATTGTTGCAACATAAGGAGTGAGAGAAGGAAAGAAATAGAATGTTTCCTTTTCAGGCCTCCTCCCCACCCTATACCTCTCTGCCCCAACATCTTGTCCATCTGGCCTAGATGGCTGTTATCCAACTTCAGAAAATGAGCTGAAGGGGAGAGGGGTGGAGATAGCAAAGCTCTAGAATCCTTGTTACTTTAACACTGGGCGTTTTCAGATCTTGGGGTGAATTCCATGTTAAGGATAAGGAGTCTTGTGAATTTCCTTTTCTCTGTAAGTCCAAAACAAAATAAACTGTTCTGATGGTCTGTCCGCAAGTATGGAAAATATTCATGATTATGTCATATATTAAGCTTGAGCAAATGGTGCATGATTGCTAAGTGTAAAAGTTGAAGTTCGGGATGCAGCTAAGAGAGCGGAATGAAAGTGTTTAAACTGGGTAATGAAAAACATGTAGTTTTAAGTCAGATTTGGGATTAGAAAGAAAAGTATCCCTGCAAATTTGGAATAAATTACTAGGAAATATAAACATTTTAAATTGCAAACATGTGAAGCAAAGTTTTAGTTGTTGCTTGTCTCCTCCCCCTTCCTCCAGTGTTTTTCCCCACCAAAGAAAAGACGTTTTTATCTACACATGGTGTTACGCTGCAGTGGGCCACATGACAGCAGCATCACCTTCAGATGCTGGGTGACCAGACGGATGCACAGAAAGACAATCTGGTCTCATAGCAGGATTCTTGATGATGAATGACCTCTGCATGTATTTTTTCTGAGTAGTTCACATTTTAATAAGAGAAAATAAATATCTGCATTATGGTCATATGCATTATAAAGATTGGCAAAACATGAACAAAAAAAAATTGGGAAATACTAGGAATCTACCAAAAACTGGAACCATTTAAGCTCAAGTAGCCAAGGCTGAGAATGTTGCATTATCAATAAAATTAACTGAAGATACATATATATCTTCAGTTATATATATATCTCTTCAGTTTTTATATATGTTAATAAAACATCTAGCTTTTATTAATTAACATTAATATATTAATTAATTAAAAACATCTAGATGCTATTATTGATATATAAATGTCTTCATATACATCTTCAGTTTATATGTCTATAGCTTCAGTTTTTATATGTGTAAAACTTCAGTTTAATATTGCAACATCGGAACATTTTGTATATGTATCTTGCCCATTTCCATCTTTTGTGAAGAAATACCAGATTAAATAGAAACACAGATAAATTAGGTGAACTATGCAAAATAATACACTGTTGAAGGAAATAAGAAAAAAAAGAAATAATGAACTAGGGTTGCAGGTGAGTATTCAGGTGGGTGATTCATATGCAGGAACCAGAGAGTGAGTCTTTTACTTTTCAAAGATCCATTTGCTTCTCCTGCATTATTACTGGCCTTAGAGAAAAGTTACTTATTATGAAATGAGTAACTTGTTTAGCCATTTTTAACAGGGTAACTAATTACACTCTACATAGTTGGGCACCCACAGATAGTTTCGATCTCTGAATTTCTTTCCACAGAAAGTAAAACTAAAATAAGATAAAAGGAGCATTTTTGCTCACAGTTTGCTTGTTCTGGAGAATAAAAATACTCCTAATTTTAGTAGTAGGTTTCTTAATTTTGGAAATTTTCTACATCAGATCTTTGACTCCCATACCTTTCATTCAGATTCAATCAGCAATGGTTTGCTGCCACAGTATTGATTCTAATTTTCACATATCGTCTGCTAGTCTTTTTTTTTCTTTCCCTTCTGTTGAACATTTTAAATTGTGACATAATGTACATTCAGAAAAGAAGCAAAAACAAATAATTAGGGTTTAACAAAGTAGTTACATAGAGAACATCCATGGCACTCTCACCCAGGGCAGGAAATACAAAATATCACCCTCTCCAGAAACCCCTGTGTACTTCTCCAGAAACTCCTGTGTCCTTCTCTCATCACAATATCCTTTCTTCCTCAACACAATCACTCTTACGGTGTTTATTTTTTTGTTTGATTTTTTTTTCTTTATAGTTTTACTACCACTGTATGCATCCTTCAAAAATATAGTTTTATTTTTCCTGTTGTAAAACTTTGTATCAAGGGAATATAGTAAAAAAATTAATTTGTGTCTGGCTTCCTCTACTCAGTGTGTTGCTCATTCAAGTTGGTGATTAGCCATAGCCTTTTCATTTGCTTTGCTCTATAGTATCCCAAGGCATAAAGACACCCATGTTGTTTAACATTTGGGTCGTTTCCAGCGTGTGGCTATTCTGAGCATGCTTGTTCACGTGCCCTGGAACATAGCCATGCATTTCTCTAAGGTGTATGTCTCGTGGTATAAATGCTGGGTTACTATGCTGGATTATAGATGTCAGATTTACTGTACGAAGTTGCACTGTTTTCCACAGTTGCTGTACAAATTTGTCTTCCCACCTAGAGTGTACTAATGTTTCTCTTGCTGAAGATCCTCATCATCACTTGACATTGTGACACTTTTTAACTTTGCCATTCTATTATCTCCCTGTAGTTTTAGTTTACACTCCCCAGATTATCAAAGATGTTGAACATCTTTTCACACGTTTATTCGCCATTGAATTGTCCTTTTGTGTGTGTGTGCGTGTGTGTGATATGCCTTTTCAAGTCTTTTAATCATGTTTCTATAAACCTATTTTCTTTAGTAATTTGTAGGTTTTTTTAACATATTTTGAAAGCTAATGCTTTATTGGATATGTGTGTGTGTTCATGTGTGTGTGTGTAGTATATTTTAATCTAAACATATACGAATAATTACATATAACATATAAAATTTTTATATGTATATAAATCTTTTCTTCAGTAAGTTTAAGAAAGGGAAGATGGGTATCTTCACCAACATAATGATTGATGTGGATTTAGAGGAGAAAAGAATGTTAAAATGTATGCCTCCTTGATGTTCACATTGCACTGCCTTCTTCACTACTATACTATCAAACTCAGTGGATATGAAATCATTAGCAGATCAGTATTGTGCTTCAGAAGAACAAAAGAAGATTCTAAACCCAAAAGGGACCCTAAAGGTAAACATATCCCATCACTAACCTCGCATTGTAGATTAAGTCCTTGAGTCCCAGTGCTCAAGGATCACAGTAGTGAAACATAGGTCACGAATCCCTCTCTACACATTTCCTCCCACATTTTCATTTAGCACAGGTCTCCGTTTTCAGGCTTGCTCCACAGAAATGGTATTTCATATTTTTTGAGACACAAGTCTGGAGGAGATGGCAGTGAATTTAGTTGCTCTACTACTTCTTAAAACACGAAACACCTAGAAAGTGTCCTTTAGCTATTTCCTCCTGAACATTGGTTTTTCAAGCTTTCCTAATCAGACTTCGGGCCTTGAGGGCTGGGAATCTTAATTCCAGAAATCTCCATTTGCTGCTCAGATCCAGAATCCATCTGTGGTTGGTGGCTGCTTTGAGGCCCAGTGTCCCTGACCTATGCAAGCACCTTCTCTTCGTAACTCCTGGGGCTCCAGGCAGTGTATTCATTCAAGCCATTGGCATTTACTTTCGTTTGGCACATTTAGCTAAATGGAATCTTTAATGGCCATTCTGCTCAATGCCAAATACAAAGGTGGGCTTCAAAGGGCTCAATGCCAAATACAAAGGTGGGCTTCAAAGGACAGCAATAGAGAAAAGGAACGGAACTTGGTAAGGAGAAAGAAAGCTTAGAGGAAAGTGTGTTTTTATTTCTTTCTGTTTCTTCTATTTTTCGGTGGTATTTCTGTTTTCATGATGGTGTGGGTAGAAGCACTTATTGTCTTATGCTTGTGAATCTTTATAAACTATATTTCCTATTATATTGAACATTAAAAAGAGTAATAAAATTGGTTTTAAATTTGTTGTGTCTCCTTAGAGCAGGAAAAAGATCTGGCACTCATCATAACAAAACAATAAAGTTGTGTCATTTAAAACAGCAAGCTTGCTCTTAGCACACATAAATAGACATAAAACGCCTGCTGTCAAAGTGGTCTGATGACCACTGGTGGGCCTTAAGTATTCTCCAGGTGGTGTTTTAGCTGGTCTCTTGTAACGCTAGCATTCAAATACAACCACATTTGTGCTGTCTTTGTAGTTTAGAATAAATCAGTTTATAGCCCTCATTAATGTCTCTTTAAAAAGAGCATGTCTCAATAATTTTGGTTAGAATATATGGTCTATGATGTTCTGTGTCATATGGAAATGATCTGTGGGCCACACATACTTATCAAACTCTAGAATCACATATCTAGGCCCTTTAAGTCATAAGTTAACATTTATTACATGCACAATATGTGGCAGGGATTGCCTGTTCTTCTAGTTCCCTAGAAATCAGTGAGATAACTGTGGGCTCTTCACCTAGAAATACACCTCTCTTGGGGGTTGAAAGACAGCCATGGGCATGTCCAATGAAACAAAAGAAATCTGCTTGCAGAGAGAAACTAAGAATGGAAAGAAGCAGGTGCACAGAGAGAATGAAGGAAAACGAGAGTTTAGCCCGGCGGAGCTGAGATTGGGCCACTGCACTCCAGCCGGGGTGACAGAGTGAGACTCCATCTCAATAAAATAATAATAATAATAATAATAATAATAATAATAATAATAAATTAATTAATTAATTAAATTTAAAAAAGAAAATCAGAGTTTAGAAAAGAGAGAGGGGACAGATGAGCTGCTTTGGCTTTTGGTGACTTTGCCATCCCTGGTTTTGGCTCAAGTGCAGTTTATGTCTTTGGGTTCTAAGGAATAGTCCTCCCACTTTCACTAGATTACTTTTCTCTTGCTCTTTCCATTTGATTAGCCAGAGTAAGAGAATGTCTGTTTTTGTTTTTGTTTTTGTTTTTTTTGCAATTCAATTTCTGTCTACACTAGAAGGATTAGGAAGGTGGACTTTAATTTTTTTAATCTTATATTCTTTAGATTGTTTCAAATATTTTTCAGAAAGCATGCATTTGTTTACTACTTATAAGAAAAAATTTTTAAATGCTATCTAAAATTGATTGTGGACACAATTCTAAAGCCTTACATATATTTACTCATTTATTCTAATTTTTTAAAAGTACTGGGTTTAGTGCTATTATTCACCCTCCAACTCCCCCACTCCCAATTTAGTACCTGAGAAAACTGAAGTACATGGAAATTTCCAAGGTCATGCAAGTAGTAAGTGATGGACTCAGAATTTAATTTTAAGTCATCTGATTCTGGAGTCCCATATTCAACAGAGACTTTGTACTGACTTGATTCCCTAAGGGTTTCATATCTGGAGAAAAAAACCCAGCAATATAGAAACGAACAACCAAACAAAAAAATCCCCAAAGAACAACAACAACAAAAAAAAATTACAAAGCAAAATAAAAAACAAAACAACTACAGAAATGCATAAGTCTACCGTAATCAGCATTGGGTTCTGGAAAGTCTGTGCAGACTCTAGCTAGTAATGAGAACAATAATTTTATACTTTCATAGGTCCATTTGGACACAAGACTATGTGTTCAAAAGTTTACATCAAAATGTAACCCCGATGTCACTCTAACATCATTACATCAAAATGTCTTGGGAGCACTCTTCTAGGACTCCACGAACTGCTTGGAAATGAGCAGCATTTCAATACCCATAAGAGGAATTTATGTCACTGGCACAGGCCAAAAAATGGAATGCAGTGGAGGTCTGAACATGACCCCTGGGCAAATAGGAATGGCCAGTCAAGGGCTGCCTGAATGTGAAGGCCCATTAGGCGGTGAGGTCTTCAACTGCATTCCACAGCTTCACTAGGAAAGACTGGCACCAGTGTAGAATTTATTGTGGGATTTGTTCATTCTTTGGGGTTCTCCTGTATCCCCTGGACTTCTCAGATGTCTAGTTAGCGACATATGCCAGTCCTCTAGCTTAATGTTGTAGAAAGGGTTTTAAAGAGTAATCTAGGAACCTAGAAGCATCTACCTATGCTGTTGGGAGGAATTTCTGGACCTAGACGTCCATTTTCTCATTCATGCATGAGTAGCAGAACAAAACAACAAGGGGTCCATTAAAAAGCTTCCCTAGTATAGATAAGAGCATTTCAATAAAGGTGCTGTGGGAAATACAGGCACTTGCAGAAATGAAATTTAACTTTACAAATGTCTGCTTTGATTCTTATTGAAAATCAGGAACACATAAACTCCAGGAACTAAGAGATTAAACATGAGATAATAAAACAGCAGACTGAGGTTTACAAACACACACACACACACAC
The DNA here is from genome assembly GCF_007565055.1 of Rhinopithecus roxellana. Classification (NCBI taxonomy): domain Eukaryota; kingdom Metazoa; phylum Chordata; class Mammalia; order Primates; family Cercopithecidae; genus Rhinopithecus; species Rhinopithecus roxellana. The sequence continues at coordinate 72,239,009 of NC_044551.1, forward strand.
ACACACACACACACTTTTCTGGCTGGGAGGCAGGCAGAAAAGAATAGAGAACTGTAAATGTGACAGAGAAATGGTAAGATAAAAACCGAACTGTGATCATAGGATTACATTTGTGTTAGAAGAATAACTAGCACAATTGAAACTGGAAAATAAATGAAGTGAGTTGGAGGACACAGTTGAAATGTATTCCAAAATCTAAAGGAGTGAAGAGACAGAAATGATTTCAGAAAAGATTAGATATTACAGACTTAGGAGGCATTTCCAGATGGGAATAATGTCTGTCCCTAAGGAAGAGATCAGAGGAAATGAGAGGAAACAATAACAAATATAATAGAATAAAAAGTGTTGAAAAAACAACCATTTTTATTCTCAGTTTCTTGTAACCTACTTTTACAAGAAACTTCAGTTTCTTGTAAAACAAATTGTTTGCCTGTCTTATCCAGTTTCTTGTAAAACAAATGAGAGACCAATTTTTTAAAGAGTGTCTCTTGTTTCTATAGCTCAGGATTCATTCCCTTTCTCTAATTCTTCTCAGCTAGAAACTGGGATGACCTCTTAATAGCATTAAGGATGGGAGTCAGGTAAAAATAGAAACATAGAGGCGAGCTCTTAGACATGGATTTTGCTTCAGGAAACTAAAAAGGAATATCATCCACAGATAAAATAGGTGGGCCACCGTGTATTATATTAATCATGTCAGCATAAAAATTAACCAGAAGCTTCCATTTAGTTAAGCAAAGAGTAAAGGCCATAGATTCAAAGGAGTGAGTGTTCATACAGCCCTGAGTCCACTGCTGGCTAAATGCACAGTACACATTTCCATTTATCTTCTCTTTGTCTCATTTTATTCCCCTGTTAAAGTGGAAGACAACTAATAACTGTCTAACCCACTGCAAAATGGCAATATGAGCGTGGGAATAAAACCATACACACAAAATTTCTTGCAAATGTAGATGTTATTGGGAGCACAGGGACAATGATGTCAAATCTGATAACTGGACTGCATCCCTCAAGCTAAAAGAGTCACACCAGCTGGTTTTCTAAGGGCAACTTAGCTTTAAAAGTGAGATCTCTGCTTTGCGGGTAAAACAATTTTCACTTGTGAAGAAAGAAGCATACACTAGCCCAAGCATTTGCAATTTTGCAGTTCCTGGACACATCAGATAAAAACCATTAAACGTGCATCAATCATGTGGAATAATAGAAACAGTCACAATAGCTGAAAGTTGTGGGATCCATGCCCCCTGCTTTGAAAATAAACTAGTCAGCTTTGTTTCATCATTTATTTTCTGTAATGCGTCCCCTTTGCTTGATCAGCATTCACATGCTATCAGGAGACTATTATCTTGGAATAAATATGTCCCTTCAGAAATTCTCTTCATTGGACTCTAATATTTTATACTTATAGGAGCACTTCATAGAAAAACTCAATACAAGAACAGAGAAATAATGTAAGAGAGAATGTGTCTTTAGGCTATTCTCAAAAGTTCCCTAGAACATTCTTAGAATAATCCCATGGAAGCAAAGTTGCAGGGAAGAAAGGCAGACATGCTATTGCCTTGCTGGGTTTCAGAACTACTGGCTCTGGTTCTAAGGAATTTGTTATTGGAACTCCACATCTTCATGGATGTATTAATACTTCCAAAGAGTTTTAACTCTTGATCATGACCGAGGGAAGGCAGTGGTTGGTATACCAGTCTCTGAAAATAACTCTACTCCTCAGGGTCAAGACTAGGGCAAGGCCAGTGAGTCACTTTCTTTGGGAGCAAAATTTATATAGTACAGGAGTGCTGAAAAACCTCAGTGATTAAGATAAATGATATTTGAATGCAATATTTTTAAAAATAAAAATTATTGCAAAAATCCCATGATGAACAAAATCTGGAGGGGGTCTATCAAAAGTTCAGATAAAGACAAGATCAGAACACGATTTTATGCAGCTGAAATGAAATCACAAATTACACAAGGGCAGTCTAGAAGGGAATTTAAAGGTAGAAAAGGATAGAACAAGATGAGTGTGCTGAAGAGGGCAGGAAAACACTTCTGAAAGTGACAGTGAGAGTATGCTCACATCGTTTATTGGCACGTGCACCACGGGATCTTCCCCCCCCCCCCCCCGAATAGAGAGAATTATCTTTCTACCCCCACCAGGCTACTTTCCTGAATCACTGCCCCATTATAAACCAGTCCCTTTTAAAGCCTAGACTTTGGGAGGAGGCGGTGGGGGCACCTACCTCCCTCTGCCTTCAAAGCAACTTATACATATTTATTTTGAACTTGCAATGCACCCTACTCTTTGAGGGAGCGGGTGGATATTTAAGTAGATGTTCACCCAGGAGGCTGAATGTTTATTCTAGAAGAAAGAGCAGTCCTTAGCCACACTTTCCCCAATCTCTGATACATAGACTCCAGCCAGTGAGTGTGGGTGGAGCAATGTTCCTCTTGAGAGGGTACAGTGAGCTCTTCTGGGGGCAGCTCCACTGCCACATGCATAGTTGCTGGCTATGCCTCAGGCCATTACAATAATATATGGGTGGCACACCGCCATACCTGGCGGGTCAGTTGCCAGGTCATGGGGTGTGGGGAGCCATTCTCCCACCCACTCTCAACCTTAAACAGTTAGGATTGCTCTGGGCATTCATCCCGTCCCCTTCCCTCAAAGCAGGAGGAAGGTTGAGAGGAATATTGTTAGTTTAAAAAAATAGATTTCAAGCTGAAACATGAACAGAAAATTCAATGGTCTTCAACATTCTTTCTATTGTCCTCTCAAAGTAAATGGCAGGGGTTTATCTTTTATTTTTATTTTTTCTGTTAAATTCAGGCGTGGGTTATATGGCTTTCTGGGTAGGCAGTTTATACTTTGGTTAAGGCTTAGCTTTAGTTTATAGTTTGTATCTTAGTACTGGAATATGCGTAAGTGCTACTGAATTAACATCTACTCTAAATATCTCGCTAGAAGAAAAGGTTTATGACCAAACTCAGTGACAAGAAGAGCTACAGTGATAGACCAGTCAGCTTTTCAACAGCTGGTGGATAGTGGTAAAATGTAGAATTTATAACTGGTCCCTTCACCAGAGGAATAGCTGTGCTGGCCCTCTCATGTGCTGGAAGAATCGTTGACTGCCTCCAAGCATTCATAGAGGCAGCAACCCTGAACATACAGTAACTGCAGCTCCTTTTTATCACTCTTCTGTTTTCCTTAAACATAAGGCAATAGATCTGTAAGACTGAACAACCCTCTACAATAGGTTGGGGAAAAGAATGTATAATCTTGGTCTAGGAAGGGCTGATGGCAGCCATTGTTGGTCACTCCATGTCTGGGATATGTTTTAAGAGCCAACTCGGAACTCTTCTCGTCAAAGAAGCTTTCCTGATGGATATTTCATGTGGCATTTTATACTGTATTGTATTCTAGTTACTTGTGAATACGGCAACTGTATAAATACATGTATGTGAATTTCCGGAGGGAATCTGCATCCTATTCATGTTGGAATTCCTTGCATAGTACCTTGAATATAGTGTTTGCTAAAAGTGTGTTGAATGAACAAACAAATGAATAAAACTATAAAGTTTTATAAATTTGATGTGAATTGGTCAGCATGTCTTTAGGCAGGTACTTTTTTATTTTTATTTTATTTTTTAAATTAGGACTGGTGGCTCCCTGATGATTCTCTACGGACTGATGCTAGCTGGCTTCAAATAAATCACCTCTGACCTTCGCCAGAGTCCTCTCCTTGATGAATCTGATTTGAGAATGATTGAAGGGACAGCCAAAATTTTGCATTTTTACAAAAAGATAACCAAATGCCTGGTACTCTGTTTTGTTTGTGATTCCCTAGTATGTCTGGCCTGGTATTAAAAACATCCAAACAAAATAATAACCATAACAGCTACTACTTATGGCTTACTACATACTCAACACTGTTCTGATTGTTTTGCACGTTTTAAATCACTTAATCTTGACAATCACTTGATGAGGTAAATACTTGATGAGGTAGAATGTTGTTCCTATTCCACAGGTGAGTAAACAGAGGCATGGAAATGTAATTTGTATACAGGAGCTGAGATTTGACTCAGACAGTCTAGCTCCAGAGTTGTGGTAGTCAGCTATTACACTTGCTGTCCTTTCACTTAGCTTTGTAGTGAGGCTTAGCTTTATAGTGAGCCTATATTTCATTTTCTTGCCACTCAATATCCTGTTGAGATTGCTTTCTAAAAATAAGAATGAACTAGGTAAAGAGACTTCTGGAATGGCAGTAGAAGGAGCTCTGCAGACCTGTTTCACATCAAAACAGCCGCAGTAGATGAAAATTATACATATTATATTATGTATATATTATATAGCCACAGCAGGTGAAAATTATATATAATCTATAATGTATTATATAATTTATTATGTAACACATATTATGTAATTTATTATATAACATATATTATATAATATATAATTTATTATACTACATAATGTATTGTATAATATATAATTTATATTGCATAATATATTAAATAATATATAATTATATAATATAAAATATATATTATATAAATATATAAAATATAATTATATAATATATAAATACATAAAATTCTTCCCTCAAAGCAGGAGGAAGGTATACTAATAAAATATATTATATTATATTAATATATAATATATTATATAAAATTATATATAATATATAATATATATTATATATATATAGAACTCCAACCATTTGAACTCCAGAAATTGTCTTAGTGGCATACAGAAAACCTAAAAAAAAAAAAAAACTTAAGAAAATCTACTGAATTAATGAGAACAGTGAGAGTCTGTGGAACTTAAGCTATGGCTCTCTTCTACCCCTCTAGCTCAGCTTGAGAGAGGCTCTACTGTAGGTGAATGTGGCCAAGAAGAAGGGCTCTCTTTCCTCTCACCTCCCAACAAGGATATGGTATCTCACCAGAGTGGGAGGCCTCCAGCATTTCTTAGCTCCCCTTCTCCATGCCCTCCAAACAGCTCCAGGTTGTACAGATCAAATTCCCACCAAGTGCAGTTTAGTGGTTGGGAGCTCCCTTCCTCCACTCACTTGCCATTTGTGGGTGGAGTCTCTATTTCAAATCAGTTAAGCTGGGAATAATGGGGCCCTGATTGCCCTCAGCCAACTCTCTTGTAGAGTTGAGATTCCACATGAGACAAGGTAAATCAAGTATCTAAAGACTACTGTCTCACCCAGAATCATAAAACAAGGCTGTCACTCTGAGAGAAGTGGGCCATGATTCCTGCCCTCAAGTCAGAGCAGGGGCCTAGAGATCTTGCCCAAGGAGAGAAGTCAATAGAAACAGAGAAGTTTGAATCTCTCCACAAATGAACTGAGGTTATTTGCAACAGAGTGTGGGAAAGCTCAAAGTAAAACTATCTCTGAAGATGGCATGTTCCTGTATTTAGAAAATTGTAGGGAATTCATTGCAAATCTTTTAGAACTAATAATCTAGTTAGATATTAAATAATCTAGTTTAATAATCTCCAATAGACAAAAACCAATTGTAGTTTCATACACTTGCAATGAGAAATCCAAAATAGATATTTAAAAAAGCTTCCCTAACAGTAGTATCAAATAAAATACTTATGTATAAATTTACAAAAGAAGTACAAAACTTATACTCTAAAAACTATAAAATCTTGTTGAAATAAAGAACATCTAAATGGAAAAGCATCCCATGTTCATGAATCAGAAAGCCTAATATTATTAATATTGTAGTACTCCCCCAATTGATCTATAGATTTAATGCAATTGTATCAAAATCCCAGATGGTTTTTGTGAAAGTTGATGAAGTGGGCATAAAATTTACATTGAAATACAAGATAGCAAGATAGCCAAAACAATCTTGAAAAATAGTATAGTTAAAGGGCTCACATTTTCCAGTTTCAAAGCTTACTACAAAGCTACAGTAATCAAGACAGTATGATACTGGCATAAACATAGACTGTACGATCTTAAACATAGATCAATGAAATAGAGTTGGGATTCCTTCACATTTACAGTCAATTGATTTTTGCCAAGAACGCCAGGTAATCCAATGGATGAAAGAAGAGTCTTTTTGTAATATAATGTTGGGACAATTGGATATCTGCTTGAGAAAGAATAAAGTTGGACTCCTATCTCACACAACACACAAAATTACATAATGCATCAAAGACCTAAGTGTAAGGTCTAAAACTACAAAATTCTTCTAAGAAAACATGTGTGTAGGTATTTTTGACCTTTGATTAGGCAATGGTCTTTTATGATGCCAAAAACATAAGCAACAAAGATAAAGATAAATTAGACTTCAAAAACTGAAAACTTTTGTGCTTATTGTTTTTTACCATCAAGAAAATGAAAAAGACAAATTGCACAATTGTTTTTAATGTACTCACAAAGAAATGCATCTTGAAACTAGATACTTTTTTTTCCAACTAGAACAAAAATGTTTTAATAGTGACAAAATTCACACTCAGTGATAGTGTGGGAATATATTCTCTGTTGCTTTTTTTTACAAAGTAGTTTAGCAGTGTGTATCAAAATTTTAAATGTTCCCTTCTTTACATTCAGAAAGTCTTCCTCTACTAATATACCATATCAAAATACAAAAAAAACACAAAGATTAAACTATAAGGGTGACTACTGAAGAATCATTTACTATAACAAATAAATGAAAACAACCCGAAAGCTTATCAATAGGGAAGACACTTAATAATGACTGGTATAGTCATTATTTATAGGATGACTGTTTTCCTACTGCTATAGGAGTGAAGTAAATCTGTATACATTAGCACGGAAAGTTGTTCATGCTAGATAAAGACAAGGGAAAAAATTATAATACATGACAATATGTATAAATACAATATCTTATGTTTTAATAAACATAAAACAAGGTTATTGTGCCCATTATTTCTCAGGAAACACCTAAACATTACTAATTAGATAAATATTTGCTGCAATTATCTTAGCTAATGATATAGATTAGTACCCATAAGGGAAATAGCTCTATCCCAAGTAAAAATATCTGGAATTTGAATATTTACCTTTTTGAAGTTTGATTTAGGGCACAGATTTGAAGTTACTCTTTGTTTATGCCATCATGTCTTCAAATATATACTCCAAAATTGATGAATATTTATCCAGCCAATTTCATGTAATACAGTAATGGATTAATAGAAATGTAATTCAAATTTATATATATGCATATATAATTGCCTGGAAATATATATGTCAAGCAATTTTCAGTGGTTATTCAGAGTACAAATTGAAAAAAAAAAGAAGAATTAAAGGGGGCATACTTTATCTTTTCTTCTCTATTCTCCTATGTTTGAATTTAACACTGGAATTTAATATTTTATCACTAAAAAATAAAGAAAATGTGTCATTAAATGTGTGTTAAAGAAAATTAAACTTAAAGAATAAAAATATTACTACATTTAGAAAATGCTTTTTTTATATAAAGTGGTTTTGTTTACTCTTTAAATTTTTTACTTTTTTTTCTTTTTCTATTCCTGGAACACTCAAAAATTGGCCACTTCCTTGAGCTCAGCTTTTCTCTCTACAGATTTCTTTCTTAAGTAGTGTCGAGACAGACTAGGTTAAACTTCTAATGTTTAAAAGTTCCCCGTCTTGAAGTCTCTGATGCCTTGTTTTCTGTCTTTTTACTAGGATTACATCTCATTTATGTCCAACTTTAGTACTCACTTTTCATTATTCTCTTGGTTTGACTGACTTTGTTTACGATCACAGGAAAAGATGTGCCAAACAGCATAACCCATTATTAAGAGTCCAGAGTATTCCAAGTTTTGAGACTTGCACAGAGCATTTTCAGTATCACTTACTGTTTTATGTGTATGCTTGTCAAAAGCAATTGCGCCTGATTCAGCAAAATGCAATGCTTTCTAACAAATGATCAGGAGGGTAAACAACTCATTTACATGGGGAGGTTTATATTTTCAGAACTGCCTCAAAGGAACCTTTCCAAGAGGCCAGAAAGGAATTCAGCAAAAAGGAAACAGCAGGAGGATCCTGTATTTCTCTGCGATTCAGCAGTGTTGGTTGCCAATACCAACATCATAACATTTCAGAGCTCAATCTTCCATATTTTGAAACTTCTTACAGAGATTTCATCAAGCAAGTCAATCAGCTATCAAACCCAACTGTGTCTGTTAGTTGCAGAACTTTCTACTTCACGGCACCTGAACTAAGCTGCAGAAGTTTTACATCCTGACAATAAATCAGAAATGATAGACACTTACATTTGCTTTCTGGTTCTCAAACTTTGGCTTGCATCTGAATTGCTTGGAGGGCCTGTTAAGATGCAGATTCTTGGGCCCAACAAGAGAGTTACTGATTCTATGAGTCTGGGGTGGAGCCTGAGAATTTGCATTTCTAGGAAGGTCCCAGGTGATGCTGTAGCTGCTGCTCTGGGCACTACATTTTGAGAACCACTATATTAACTCTTAAGTCCCCAGGGGCCCCCAGTTAATAACTAGATGCTTTAGCCCACAAAAAGATATGCTCCTGATTCTCAAATATTAAAGAACCCAAATATTAGTGACACAGCCTCTGAGTATGATTATTTCAAGAAGAGAAAAGAATGGTATATGTGGCTAGTATTTTTGTAAAATAACACATCTGAGTGCTTATGAAAAACGATACATCAGTGCTGAGATGTAGCAGATCGTCTTTTACAAGAGTGTTAATTGTTTCAGTGTAAACAGCTTCTCTGATCTTTATCTGACACCTTTGAATTAACTGGGAAGAGTGGACAACCTGCGGTTGCATGTAGGTAGTGTGCTTTAAGATTTCGTGATTCTAAAATTCTCAAAACAGCAGCCTTTAACCATGTGCTTTGCTGGAATTGTCCACGGTTCACAGGAGAGAGTGTTGAGTAGAGGTAGATGCTTCTAAATAATTTCATTAGGTGTCTGATCATATAAGGAGCTTTCTGGTCTTTACAGCAAAATTCATTCAGTTCTGGTTTGTAATTAAGCAAAATTACCATGCTTCACATTTGTTTCTTTTGGTTTGGCAACTGTGACAGTTAATTAATAATACTGTTATTAATTAAAAGTGAAAGCTGTTATTATTACAGCATAAACTAGAACTGTGCCAGAGAAAGTAGGAACATAAGAACATCCAACTTATTCAGCAAATCCAATGCCAGATGCAGTGCTGTTTTATGTATGCTTAAATGTTTTCCTTTTTCTATGTCATATTGAAATGGGCAGAGTTTTTATTTTATCACCAGTTTGGTCAAATTGATTTTCAACTGAATCATACCCATTGGCACGGATTTCCAGAAAGCTGAGATTTGCCTTATGAGAAGCCAAAGGCAACTTCTATTTCACTAAAAGCATCACTTAGGGTGGGAGGAGGCTATATGAACCTTCCCTTCATACATACTTAGGTTATAAGAGGAATAACAATTCATCTTTACTGCAAATTTTCATGAGTGTAAAATTGCAACATGTTATTAAATCAATAATATTTAATATTCATAAATGTTTTGAAAACACTTTTGTAGTCTTTTTTTAAATCATTTAAGCATTCCTGTAAAAGTGTAATTATCACTCATATTTTATGTAAAGATAGATGAAACGTAAAGAGGTAAGGCAGTTTCCTTAGGCCCTAAAACAGTTACTTTGCAAAATAGCGAAAGAGAGAGCACTGGGACTAGACTCCAGTTCCCTGACCCAGGACAAAAAGAATGGACTTTCGGCTGGGCGCGGTGGCTCATACCTGTAATCCTAGCACTTTGGGAGGCTGAGGCAGGTGGATCACCTGACGTGAGGAATTTGAGACCAGCCTGGCCAACATGGCGAAACCCCATCTCTACTAAAAATACAAAAAATTAGCCGGGCATAGTGGCGGATGCCTGTTATCCTAACTACTCGGGAGCCTGAGGCAGGAGAATCTCTTGAACCCAGGAGGCAGAGGTTACCGTGAGCCGAGATCGCGCCATTGCACTCCAATCTGGGCAATAAGAGTGAAACTCTGTCTCAAAAAATAATAATAAAAGAAAAAGAAAAAGAATGGACTTTCTAGTCAAGCACAGGTTGTTTGGATTCCAGCTCTTGTTTTTACTAGGTGCATAACACTGAGCAAATGACTCAACCTTTCCAAGCCTCAGGCTGCTTATCTGTAAGATGGGGCTAAGACTTTTTTTTTTCCCCCAAGACGGGGTCTAGTTCTATTGCCTAGGCTGGAGTGCAGTGGTGCAATCTCGGCTCACCGCAACCTCCGCCTGCCGGGCTCAAGCGATTCTCCTGCCTCAGCCTCCTGAGTAGCTGGGATTATAGGCATGCGCCCCCGCGCCGGCTAATTTTTGTATTTTCAGTAGAGACGGGGTTTCACCATGTTGCCCAGGCTGGTCTCAAGTTCCTGACCTAAGGTGATCCACCTGCCTCGGCCACCCAAAGTGCTAGGATTACAGGCATAAGCCACCGTGCCAGGCCAAGGCTAAGGCCTTCTTAACTTCACAGGGTTGCAGTTGTTGTAAAGATGACAGCTAATTCTATGTAAATCACCAAGCACACAAGTACTCAATGAGTATAGTTATTATTAGCACATACTGGGTATTGGGATTCTAGACTGTAGGTTCTGTGGGGCCGAAAATCATGTCTCTTTTGATCAGCATATCCCCAGAATCTAGCACAGGACACAGCACAGAGAAAGCAGTGACTGAATATACATTGAATGAATAAATGCACCAGACATAGTAGCTACTTATCATTTAATTAATCACATGGCTTGACATGGCCATCCTTATACAGATGTTAAAGTGTACTGGAGTTTTTTTGGTGTGAACGAAATTACCTAAAATGTTACCTCCATTTGCACAATGTGACCCACACCAATTTTTATCTTTATATTCCTAGACTTTGTGATACAAAGAACAATGTAAACAATAACATATCATTTTTACATCAATTCTTCCTAAAAACTTAGAAACTGCTCTGTTTTTTTTTTTTTTTTTTTTTTTTTTTTTTTTTTTTTTCCTTTAACAATCCATTCGTAATGGCTGCTAGTGGAATAATATACTGAGGGTAATTTGAATCTGTGTCTCCTGCATTGCAGTCCTCAAATTTGGACCACATAAACTATCTACTTATATTTTTTAAATGCACAGCAGATTATGCCTGTGGACTGATGTCATCTTCTTGGAAACAAGACAGGTAGATGAGGATAGAGATGGTTAGCCATTGTGATACTTTCTCCCAAGGAGAATAATGCATTGTAGTTTTTACTGGGGAATGTGATGGGATGGAAGTACAGACTCTTAAGAGACAGCATCCTGTAGTATTAGAGAAAACTCAAATAGATCTCGAATTCTGGGATGACCTAGGTTAATTGACATGGAATAGATCCTGTGTTAAGAGTCTCAAGCCTCAGTGAGGACGAGGCATGGCCTTAGCTTTTGTACAAATGTGAGTATTCACATGCAGAAGCACTCAAATTCAGAGCAGTACATAAAGAGAAACCCGTCCATAGAATGGAGTTTAGAATGCACCTCACACCCACCCCCCATAAACTGGTGGCCAAAACGGATGGAATCTGGGTTAATTTTTGGTACTTTGATGCCAGAAAAGTTTGGATTTGAAACCCAGCTCTTCTACATTCTAGTTTTTTAACCTGTGCAAGTTACCTAGCCTTCCTTGCCTCAATGTACATATATATTAAATGAGGATAATAATAGAACCTAGATGCCTTAAAAGCTTGATAGGTACTGGCTGTGATGATGTAGCAAGTTAGAAGACATCTGAGTGTGATACCTTTACCTGTGGGAGAGGATTGGATATAGGGTTTTCAGCTGGGTAAACAAAAGAGAATTGGTGTGTATCAAAGGCAAAGATGAGGGTAACACAAACACATTTTCACCTATTTAACAATTTCACGGCAAGATGGCCGAATAGGAACAGCTCTAGTCTCCAACCCCCAGCGCGAGCGACACAGAAGACCGGTGATTTCTGCATTTTCAACAGAGGTACTGGGGTCATCTCACTAGGGAGTGCCGGACAATCGGTGCTGGTCAGCTGCTGCAGCCTGACCAGAGAGAGCTGAAGCAGGGCGAGGCATTGCCTCACCTGGGAAGCGCAAGGGGGAAGGGAATCCCTTTTCCTAGCCAGGGGAACTGAGACACACAACACCTGGAAAATCGGGTAACTCCCACCCCAATACCGCGCTTTAAGCAACGGGCACACCAGAAGAATATATCCCTCACCTGGCCGGGAGGGTCCCACGCCCACGGAGCCTCCCTCATTGTTAACACAGCAGTCTGCAGCAATCTAACCGCAAGGCAACAGCGAGGCTGGGGGAGGGGCGCCCGCCATTGCTGAGGCTTAAGTAGGTAAACAAAGCCCTGGGAAGCTCCAACTGGGTGGAGCTCACAGCAGCTCAAGGAAACCTGCCTGTCTCTATAGACTCCACCTCTGGGGGCAGGGCTCAGCTAACAAAACAACAGGCGAAGCAGCAGAGGCCTGAGCAGACGCGAACAACTCTGTGTGACAGCTTTGAAGAGAGCAGTGGATCTCCCAACATGGAGGTTGAGATCTGAGAACGGACAGACTGCCTCCTCAAGTGGGTCACTGAACCCTGAGTAACCTAACTGGGAGACATCCCCCACTAGGGGCAGTCTGACACACCACACCTCACAGGGTGGAGTACACCCCTGAGAGGAAGCTTCCAAAGTAAGAATCAGACAGGTACACTCGCTGTTCAGCAATATTCTATCTTCGGCAACCTCTGCTGCTGATACCCAGGCAAACAGGGTCTGGAGTGGACCTCAAGCAATCTCCAACAGACCTATAGCTGAGGGCCCTGACTGTCAGAAGGAAAACTATCAAACAGGAAGGACACCCACACCAAAACCCCATCAGTACATCACCATCATCAAAGACCAGAGACAGATAAAACCACAAAGATGGGGAAGAAGCAGGGCAGAAAAGCTGGAAATTCAAAAAATAAGAGCGCATCTCCTCCTGCAAAGGAGTGCAGCCCATCACCAGCAACAGATCGAAGCTGGTCAGAGAATGACTTTGATGAGATGAGAGAAGAAGGCTTCAGTCCATCAAAGTTCTCAGAGCTAAAGGAGGAATTACGTACCCAGCGCAAAGAAACTAAAAATCTTGAAAAAAGAGTGGAAGAATTGATAGCTAGACTAATTAATGCAGAGAAGGTCATAAACGAAATGACAGAGATGAAAACCATGACACGAGAAATACGTGACAAATGCACAAGCTTCAGTAACCGACTCGATCAACTGGAAGAAAGAGTATCAGCGATTGAGGATCAAATGAATGAAATGAAGCGAGAAGACAAACCAAAAGAAAAAAGAAGAAAAAGAAATGAACAAAGCCTACAAGAAGTATGGGATTATGTAAAAAGACCAAATCTACGTCTGATTGGGGTGCCTGAAAGTGAGGGGGAAAATGGAACCAAGTTGGAAAATACTCTTCAGGATATCATCCAGGAGAACTTCCCCAACCTAGTAGGGCAGGCCAACATTCAAATTCAGGAAATACAGAGAACGCCACAAAGATACTCCTCCAGAAGAGCAACTCCAAGACACATAATTGCCAGATTCACCAAAGTTGAAATGAAGGAAAAAATCTTAAGGGCAGCCAGAGAGAAAGGTCGGGTTACCCACAAAGGGAAGCCCATCAGACTAACAGCAGATCTCTCGGCAGAAACTCTACAAGCCAGAAGAGAGTGGGGGCCAATATTCAACGTTCTTAAAGAAAAGAATTTTAAGCCCAGAATTTCATATCCAGCCAAACTAAGTTTCATCAGTGAAGGAGAAATAAAATCCTTTACAGATAAGCAAATGCTAGAGGTTTTGTCACCACCAGGCCTGCCTTACAAGAGACCCTGAAGGAAGCCCTAAACATGGAAAGGAACAACCGGTACCAGCCATTGCAAAAACATGCCAAAATGTAAAGACCATTGAGGCTAGGAAGAAACTGCATCAACTAACCAGCAAAATAACCAGTTAATATCATAATGGCAGGATCAAGTTCACACATAACAATATTAACCTTAAATGTCAATGGACTAAATGCTCCAATTAAAAGACACAGACTGGCAAACTGGATAAAGAGTCAAGACCCATCAGTCTGCTGTATTCAGGAGACCCATCTCACATGCAGAGACATACATAGGCTCAAAATAAAGGGATGGAGGAAGATCTACCAAGCAAATGGAGAACAAAAAAAAGCAGGGGTTGCAATCCTAGTCTCTGATAAAACAGACTTTAAACCATCAAAGATCAAAAGAGACAAAGAAGGCCATTACATAATGGTAAAGGGATCAATTCAACAGGAAGAGCTAACTCTCCTAAATATATATGCACCCAATACAGGAGCACCCAGATTCATAAAGCAAGTCCTTAGAGACTTACAAAGAGACTTAGACTCCCATACAATAATAATGGGAGACTTCAACACTCCACTGTCAACATTAGACAGATCAACGAGACAGAAAGTTAACAAGGATATCCAGGAATTGAACTCATCTCTGCACCAAGCGGACCTAATAGACATCTATAGAACTCTCCACCCCAAATCAACAGAATATACATTCTTCTCAGCACCACATCACACTTATTCCAAAATTGACCACATAATTGGAAGTAAAGCACTCCTCAGCAAATGTAAAAGAGCAGAAATTATAACAAACTGTCTCTCAGACCACAGTGCAATCAAACTAGAACTCAGGACTAAGAAACTCAATCAAAACCGCTCAACTACATGGAAACTGAACAACCTGCTCCTGAATGACTACTGGGTACATAACGAAATGAAAGCAGAAATAAAGATGTTCTTTGAAACCAATGAGAACAAAGATACAACATACCAGAATCTCTGGGACACATTTAAAGCAGTGTGTAGAGGGAAATTTATAGCACTAAATGCCCACAAGAGAAAGCAGGAAAGATCTAAAATTGACACTCTAACATCACAATTAAAAGAACTAGAGAGGCAAGAGCAAACACATTCAAAAGCTAGCAGAAGGCAAGAAATAACTAAGATCAGAGCAGAAGTGAAGGAGATAGAGACACAAAAAACCCTCCAAAAAATCAATGAATCCAGGAGTTGGTTTTTTGAAAAGATCAACAAAATTGACAGACCGCTAGCAAGACTAATAAAGAAGAAAAGAGAGAGGAATCAAATAGATGCAATAAAAAATGATAAAAGGGATATCACCACCGACCCCACAGAAATACAAACTACCATCAGAGAATACTATAAACACCTCTACGCAAATCAACTAGAAAATCTAGAAGAAATGGATAATTTCCTGGACACTTACACTCTCCCAACACTAAACCAGGAAGAAGCTGAATCCCTGAATAGACCAATAGCAGGCTCTGAAATTGAGGCAACAATTAATAGCCTACCCACCAAAAAAAGTCCAGGACCAGATGGATTCACAGCTGAATTCTACCAGAGGTACAAGGAGGAGCTGGTACCATTCCTTCTGAAACTATTCCAATCAATAGAAAAAGAGGGAATCCTCCCTAACTCATTTTATGAGGCCAATATCATCCTGATACCAAAGCCTGGCAGAGACACAACAAAAAAAGAGAATTTTAGACCAATATCCCTGATGAACATCGATGCAAAAATCCTCGATAAAATACTGGCAAACCGGATTCAGCAGCACATCAAAAAGCTTATCCACCATGATCAAGTGGGCTTCATCCCTGGGATGCAAGGCTGGTTCAACATTCGCAAATCAATAAACGTAATCCAGCATATAAACAGAACCAAAGTCAAGAACCACATGATTATCTCAATAGATGCAGAAAAGGCTTTTGACAAAATTCAACAGCCCTTCGTGCTAAAAATGCTCAATAAATTCGGTATTGATGGAATGTGCCTCAAAATAATAAGAGCTATTTATGACAAACCCACAGCTAATATCATTCTGAATGGGCAAAAACTGGAAAAATTCCCTTTGAAAACTGGTATAAGACAGGGATGCCCTCTCTCACCACTTCTATTCAACATGGTGTTGGAAGTTCTGGCTAGGGCAATCAGGCAAGAGAAAGAAATCAAGGGTATTCAGTTAGGAAAAGAAGAAGTCAAATTGTCCCTGTTTGCAGATGACATGATTGTATATTTAGAATACCCCATCATCTCAGCCCAAAATCTCCTTAAGCTGATAAGCAACTTCAGCAAAGTCTCAGGATACAAAATTAATGTGCAAAACTCACAAGCATTCTTATACACCAGTAACAGACAAGCAGAGAGCCAAATCAGGAATGAACTTCCATTCACAATTGCTTCAAAGAGAATAAAATACCTAGGAATCCAACTTACAAGGGATGTAAAGGACCTCTTCAAGGAGAACTACAAACCACTGCTCAGTGAAATCAAAGAGGACACAAACAAATGGAAGAACATACCATGCTCATGGATAGGAAGAATCAATATCGTGAAAATGGCCATACTGCCCAAGGTTATTTATAGATTCAATGCCATCCCCATTAAGCTACCAATGAGTTACTTCACAGAATTGGAAAAAACTGCTTTAAAGTTCACATGGAACCAAAAAAGAGCCCGCATTGCCAAGACAATCCTAAGTCAAAAGGACAAAGCTGGAGGCGTCACGCTACCTGACTTCAAACTATACTACAAGGCTACAGTAACCAAAACAGCATGGTACTGGTACCAAAACAGAGCTATAGACCAATGGAACAGAACAGAGTCCTCAGAAATAATACCACACATCTACAGCCATCTGATCTTTGACAAACCTGAGAGAAACAAGAAATGGGGAAAGGATTCCCTATTTAATAAATGGTGCTGGGAAAATTGGCTAGCCATAAGTAGAAAGCTGAAACTGGATCCTTTCCTTACTCCTTATACGAAGATTAATTCAAGATGGATTAGAGACTTCAATGTTAGACCTAATACCATAAAAACCCTAGAAGAAAATCTAGGTAGTACCATTCAGGACATAGGCATGGGCAAGGACTTCATGTCTAAAACACCAAAAGCAACGGCAGCAAAAGCAAAAATTGACAAATGGGATCTCATTAAACTAAAGAGCTTCTGCACAGCAAAAGAAACTACCATCAGAGTGAACAGGCAACCTACAGAATGGGAGAAAATTTTTGCAATCTACTCATCTGACAAAGGGCTAATATCCAGAATCTACAAAGAACTCAAACAAATATACAGGAAAAAAACAAACAACCCCATCAAAAAGTGGGGAAAGGATATGAACAGACATTTCTCAAAAGAAGACATTCATACAGCCAACAGACACATGAAAAAATGCTCATCATCACTCGCCATCAGAGAAATGCAAATCAAAACCACAATGAGATACCATCTCACACCAGTTAGAATGGCAATCATTAAAAAATCAGGAAACAACAGTTGTTGGAGAGGATGTGGAGAAATAGGAACACTTTTACACTGTTGGTGGGATTGTAAACTAGTTCAACCATTATGGAAAACAGTATGGCGATTCCTCAAGGATCTAGAACTAGATGTACCATATGACTCAGCCATCCCACTACTGGGTATATACCCAAAGGATTATAAATTATTCTACTACAAAGACACATGCACACGTATGTTTATTGCAGCACTATTCACAATAGCAAAGACTTGGAATCAACCCAAATGTCCATCTGTGA
The DNA here is from genome assembly GCF_007565055.1 of Rhinopithecus roxellana. Lineage (NCBI taxonomy): Eukaryota > Metazoa > Chordata > Mammalia > Primates > Cercopithecidae > Rhinopithecus > Rhinopithecus roxellana. Next base: position 72,256,661 of record NC_044551.1, read on the forward strand.
CAGACTGGATTAAGAAAATGTGGCACATATACACCATGGAATACTATGCAGCCATAAAAAAGGATGAGTTTGCATCCTTTGTAGGGACATGGATGCAGCTGGAAACCATCATTCTTAGCAAACTATCACAAGAAGAGAAAACCAAACACCGCATGTTCTCACTCATAGGTGGGAACTGAACAATGAGATCACTTGGACTCGGGAAGGGGAACATCACACACTGGGGCCTATCATGGGGGGGGGGAGGGGGGAGGGGTTGCATTGGGGAGTTATACATGATATAAATGATGAATTGATGGGTGCTGACGAGTTGATGGGTGCAGCACACCAACATGGCACAAATATACATATGTAACAAACCTGCACGTTATGCACATGTACCCTAGAACTTAAAGTATAATAAAAATAAATAAATAAATAAATAAATGAATAAATAAATAAAAAAGAAAAAAAAAAAACAATTTCACTTGAGGATAACATAAAGGGGGTAAATATCAGTGGAAACTGACCATAGTTATTCAACTTGACAGGCTGGTGTTACCCAGTTTTTCACTGTTCTGCAAAATCAGGATTTTAAATGTGCACTTTTATGCATACCTTTCCAATGACAGAATTGGAAAAATGCCAGACTATGTTCAAAAATAATTCTCCTGTTGGGCTGTAGTAGATCGAGTTTATCATGACCGTTAATCTCACTGCTGATGTTGTAACTTCTGCTTTTTTTGCTTTCTCTATCTTGACCACAGGCAAACTTATACTTTATCAATTCTGATCCTTCTCACTTCCAGGAATCTAATGATTCCTATGTAAATACTTTCCACTTGTGCAATAATCAGGAAAAGTGTGCTGATGGCCTTATCCACACAGAGGTGTATACTATTTTTCTCAAAGGATTGGCAATGTGAAATAAAATGCCTGGAGAGGCTAATTCTTATCTCAAAGGAATTCATGTTTTATGATGGAATTTCAGGCTCTGTAGAAATTCATGGGAATGAACATCTATTGAGGTAGGAAAAGAATATGAGTTGGGAAAAAAATGAGATTTTTTTTTCTTCCCTCTTGTAATTGCCCATGTCTATGTATCTCTGTCAATCCCATTCTGTCTGACACATTCAACCATTAGAGAGAAAATCCACAAAACACAGGATTTGTAACGACTGTGAAGACAAACATATTTAAGAAACACTGACATATTCTGTGTATAAATTGTTCAGTCCAATGTATTAAAATTTAAAATTGTAAGAGTAGAGTACAGGCAGGATTATTTTCTACGATTGCAATGAGTTTCTGTGCAGATTCTAACAAATAAATGAAACAAACTTAATTCCAAAGTAGACACTATAGATTAAGAGCTAAAAATAGTCATTCTCTTAACCATTAGAAGTGGGCAAGGGTGGGCATAGTGGCTCACATCTATAATCCCAACCCTTGGGTGGCTGGGGCAGGAGGATGACTGAGGTCAGGAGTTTGAGACCAGACTGGGCAACATAGTGAGATCCCCATCTCCACAAAAAATTAAAAACAATATCCAGGCATGGTGGCACATGCCTGCGGTCCCAGCTACTCAAGAGGCTGAGGCAGGAGGATTGCTTGAGCCCAGGACTTGGAGGCTGCAGTGACCTATGATCATGGAACTGCACTTCAGCCTGGGAGACAGAGCAAGACTCTGTCTCTTAAAAAAAGAAAACAAAACAAAAAGAATTGGGCAGCATGTCTTTAGCGTAAGAGATCCCCAATCCTCAAATTCCTGGGCAGTATTTTTCTCTCCTTCTCTCTCCTTCCTTCCTTCCCTCTTCCTCTCCTCTCCTCTCCTCTCCTCTCCTTCCTTTCCTTTCCTTTCCTTTCCTTTCCTTTCCTTTCCTTTCCTTTCCTT